>NC_045746.1:18276759-18288496 GCF_008692095.1 Etheostoma spectabile | reverse complement strand
TATATATATATATATATATATATAATTAGTTTACTTGTGTGTTAGTCACAGAGGTAGAAGAAGATTAAGACAATTATCTGGCTTTTTTTTTAGGCAGGGGGCCAACTTCCCTTGGGTAGATGGCTAAATGAGTGGATGCACAGGTGGTATTATACAGTCATGTACCTGTATATTTGCACCCAAATTAAACCTTTGGAAAAGAGAAACTGTAACGAAACAAAACAAGGTGATGGTTGAGGTGACACAGACCATTTTAAAGGCTTTCTTCTTGGCAGGATGCAGATCGTCTTTCCCTGGTCTTCACAATACTGTAGCTGCATCGCACCATGATTTCAGTCATGCTCACCATAACATCACATGGGAACTGTGTGAGAAAGGAGAATGTGTTGGGGGGAGAGATACAATGTGGGGTGAATCACGGCTGCATATCTCTCCAGGCAGATACAAGACAAACTCATTGACCCTCTGATTTCTACGTACACCAACAGAAACATTTGGATTTGTGGGTGGCTGTGTGGCAGCAAAAATAATACAATTAAATACAAGATGGAAATGAAGTACTGCAATTTGTGGAAGAGAACTAAATTACAATTCAGGATATCTTCTTGGATGTGAAGGCAATCCACAGCTGTTTGGCGATCACTGGTTGTCCCAAGAGAAAAATAATGATGTCAATAAGTGAGATATAAGCGTTTTATCAGTACAGTATTTTCTATACAATTTTATCTTATTCTAAAAAATACATGATAGTATCTTGAAACTAGACATAAAAACAGGTCATGGAACTGAATTACAGAAAAATGACACTTTATTCTTGAATAATTATTAAAAAATAATATCACTGTACTGGTTAAATTCTATGTTTGTTTTGAGAAAGTAAGATTTTTAGGACTTAAAAGAAGTTTATTTTTATGCAAGGAATTATAGCAGATACAACAGTGCATTTGTAATATATTCCAGCATCACAGTAAATGAAATAACGTTTCATATTCCACCATGTGAAAACAAAGTTGAACCTTCAATTATACCTATAATGATGTAATGATACATAATTTAATATTCAACAAGTCCAAGAGTATCAAGCTGCAGCTCGGGTGTTAACAAAGAATGACCTGCAGAATAATCTGCCGAAGGAAAAATAACATTGATTTTCCTAACAGATGTGAGAAAGGTGCAAGGCAGCCAACCAAAACCAACTGTGAATCCATCACGCCCGGATTTTCATAGCAGAGTTTTGGTGTCAAGAGATCTGGCTGTGACACAATTAGGTGTGAAAAAGTACAGACACCAATAATCAGTTTGCCAGCTCAGTTATTTAATGTGTGAAAGTCCTGCAGAAATCCTGCAGCCCACAGGGTGTCAGTATGCACCATAACACAACAACCACCCACTGCCATGGAAAAGCCCTGAAGAGTAATATCACATCATGTGAAAAAGCTTGTGAACAGTAGATGTTAGGTTTCTGATGTGGGATTGTTTTCTCACTGGAGTTATAAATCATGCAGATTAATGTGGGATGACTGTTCTTTAGTTGTTATGAAATAATCACCAGTGAGAGAGGGACCTCTGCGGATGCACGTAAACAGTAAGATGCTATGCATGTTGGCGATGGACAGTCCTATATAGAGTACTTGAAAGCAATACTTGAGTAAAAGTACAAATATCCTACCAGAAAATGACTTTGGCAAAAGTTAAAATCTCCTTTTAGACTATTACTTGAGTAAAAATCTTAAAGTTACTGATATTTAATGTACTTAAGTATCAAAAGTAATTTTTTAAAGTTGTGAGTTGTGACTTAAAGTCTTAATTTATGGGCTAAAAACTGTTTCTGGAACACAGCATTAGAGCAGCGAAGCAAGTGCATTCTGGGATTTGGTGTCTTTCATCCACATGAACCAAACACAAATTTTCTGGCTTTTCTCGGCCTTTAAGGCAGCAATTTCAAAACTAAAAATTCACATTTCTACTACATAAGTTGCCCAACTTAAAATTTTGTTCATCTTTCCAACGGTGAAATATCCCTTTAAGAGTGGGAATAACTAACAATAGTATTCAGTCGACTTCAACTGCATAAAGCGTGGAAGTGTAAGAGTTATGTGATGTATTGTAACTACAGTACTGCTCTATTCAGTCTTCAGTTTCTATTTGTTTTTGCAGAATAAGTATATCCAAAAGCTTACTCTTGAGCCTTGCTTTGAATGGGATATGCAACATGCAAAACCATCGTTATGGTCCTTTAACATAAAATCATGCCCAGTGCAGCTGTAACTACAGAGAAGAACTGTGAAGAAGAGACATACTGTATTGATAACACATCGGGAAATGAAATTTTTTCTGTGATAAAACCTCTCCTGAAAAGAAACACCCTTGACCCTGAGGTATTAGCCAACTATAGACCTATATCTAATCTTCCCTTTCTCTCCAAGATCCTTGAGAAGGTTATCACTAATCAGTGATGTGATTTTCTACATAGCAATAGTCTATTTGGGGACTTCCAGTCAGGATTTAGAAAGCATCATGACACCGAGACGGCACTAGTTAAAATTACTAATGACCTTCTAACTGCTGCTGACAAAGGACTTCTCTCCGTACTTGTTTTACTAGATCTTAGTGCTGCATTCGACACCATTGAGCATACAGTCCAGTTACAGAGACTGGAACATTTAGTTGGCATTGAAGGAATCACACTAAGCTGGTTTAAGTCCTATTTATCTGATCAATCACAGTTTGTTAATGTTAATGATGAATCCTCCAGGGACGCTTAAGTTAGCCATGGCGTTCCACAAGGCTCAGTGTTTGGACCAATTCATTTCACCTTACATATGCTTCCTCTAGGCAATAATTTTAGGAAACACTCAACTAACTTTCACTGTTACGCGGATGACACCCAACTATACCTATTAATCATGCCAGACAAAACCAGTCAGTTAGCTAAATTTCAAATATGCATTAAAGATGGAAAATTGAGGATGACTTATAATTTTCTGATGTTAAACTCATACAAAGCTGAAGTTATCATGCTGGGATCTAAACACCTCCAAACCTCATTATCCAAAGATATAGTTACTCTGTAACTCTCTCTTAGAGTGCCTAACTTATTGGTCAACAAAGTTTGGTTTCAACAAAATGGTTATTACGCCCTGATAATGTGTGTGGGGCAGCGGTTTGTACACTGTCCCATACCAGCAGCCTAAAATCTGTTATTTTATCTGTTTTTATATGTTTTTAACTGCTCTTTAATGTTTAATAACTTGTACTGCACTGTAACTTTTACTATTTTAATCTTTTTACGTAAAGCACTTTGAATTTCCCTGTTGCTAAAATGTGCTATACAAATAAAGCTGCCTTACTTGCTTTGCCTTGCCTTTAACGCCCACTTAAAACAAACCTCAAGAACAGCCTTTTTTCATCTTTGAAACCTTGCCAAAATTAGGAACATCCTGTCTCAAGACCAGGCTAAAAAACTAGTCCATGCATTTTTTTCTTCAAGGCTGGACTATTGTAATTCCTTATGCTTAAATAAGTCCCTTGAGACTCTCCAGCTGATCCAGAATGCTTCAGCGCGTGTTCTGACAAGAACTAAGAAAAGAGATCCTATTTCTCCTGTATCAGCTTCTCTGCATTGGCTTCCTGTAAAATCCAGGATTGAATTTAAAATCCTTCTCCTGACCTGCAAAGCTCTAAATGATCAAGTATATGGTCATAGTACCTTATTGTCCCACTAGAGCACTGCACTCCCAGAATGCAGTTACTTGTGATTCCTAGAATCTTAAAAGTAGTGTATGGGGAATAGTATGGGTAAAGGGAGTAGGGGAATGGGAGCTGTAATAGTTTTAGACTACCGGGGGACTTCCTTTGACACACTAAGCTCCTCTCTCTCTTTCCTTTTGTGTGCATCCATGTCCATGAAATCCTAGTTACTAACCTAACTCAGGGGGGTTATTCCCCAGAGTCCTTGTGTTCTTTTTTGCCCAACATGTCTCCTTGGATTAGAAAGGCTCCAAAATCCTGGTTGCAGCTGGTGTGGTCCAGCTACACATCCTGCGATGCCCTGTTAGGTCCTGCTATGCTCTGTGGGGCCTTGCAAAGTCCTGCTACGTCCTGCTGTGCCCTGTAACACCCTGCAGTGCTATGCCATGAACCTCCACAAACTACTATTTCTAGTTACTGTTCCAATATCTTTTACTGTGACTATTATTGCCACAATTCATTACACCCCCAACCGGCCCCGTCAGACACCGCCTGCCAAGAGCCTGGGTCTGTCCGAGGTTTCTTCCTAAAAGGAACTCTTGTTGCTCTTGTGGGAATTACTAGAATTGTTGGGTCCTTGTAAATCATAGTGTGTCCTAGACCTACCCTATTTGTAAAGTGTTTTGAGATAACTCTTGTTATGAATCGAGACTATAAATAAAAATCAAATTGAATTATTTTAATATCTTGATGTAGCTACAGTAAGAAACAGATCATTCAGATGAAAGAGATGAAAGCTTATTTATTGACAAATACACAAAATAGGTCACAAAGCAGAATTATGAGTTGTAGACTAACAATAACCTCCTTGGTAAACATTCCAGCATGGCTTCAGTTACAAGGATTAAGACTCATAAATACATGTAATAAAAATTGGGAACAAAGTGTGTAGGCCCATTCTGTTTGACTATAAGAGCACAAACATATGAGTAGATAAACCATGAACATGAATAAACAGAGCACATGCTAAGAGAATAAATATGAAAATACAAAAACAAAAAAAAGAGTTTATATATGTGTATTGCTGTTCACGGTTGTTAAGTATTCTTTGGATTAGAGACCTTCTCAGTTACTTTCTTTGGGAGAGACGAGCGGCATGTTGCATAGCTTAAAGCTTTGTCAAAACTGAGATGATTTCTTTATTGATAAAAGTCAACTGCAGCCAACAATTTACTCCACAGTTGATCTTTTTTTCAAGTCAGTATGCACAAATGACACAAAAGACTCATTCCTTCCTTCCCATCTAAAAAGTTTTGCTACTGTCGTTATGACTTGACTTTAATTGACAGTAACAAGTTGCCTCAATGACATAAACTACAAGTAATACCACAGGTTTAGTGGGTAAGTGCTTAATGTTGGTTGTGAATACAGAAAATGTATTAGATCATTTTTACTTAATTTGTCCAAACAAATGCTAACCAAATATGATTTAAAGTGAAACTGTGCAACTTTTGAACACATTCCTTCTTTTACTAATAGAAACTCAGGAGAACTAAAACACACCATTCATTTGTTTTGTTGCTAAAGCCTCACTGGGTCTAATGGGGAGCTAATGACAAGGCTCTATTTGTGCTACTGTGATACCATCTTTTAGCATTTAACGTCATCCCATAAAGTTACATCATCTCGCTTTATAACATCTTTAATCTTTTGAAGTTGAACATGTGAAGCCAAACTTGGGCCACGTTTTTGTTTCCAGTCGAAAAGGCACTTCTCTTTTAAATTGTCTCTCTGTAAAGCCAGGTATGCAAGCTGAAGCATTACAGATACTGTATATATACAAATTACATCACTCACAGGCACGGAATCATTTACAAACCGCAGCAAAAAAAGACATTGAAAGCACCATTTGGTCCTTTGAAGCATACTTTGTTGTGGGGTGGCAGGTTTGGTTGCTACATACTCAATTTACACGTCTTCAAAAAAAGTCAGTCCTATGGTTTATTCCTCTGATAATTTCTGTGTAAAGGCATAATATATGAAAAACAAGGCACACGTTGGACCCTGGTCATCTGGACAAAACATTTACATTTGTTCTCATTGCATTTCCCTTTGCTGCTTCCTGCATGCTATAGTCCAAGCATGAAAAGCACAATGTCAAACTCGGTTTGGTGTTTTCCCTTTATTATTTGTTTCCTGTGTCAGTTTAGTTGGTAACGGGAAACTACGCATGGCTGTGGACGGTGATGCTCGACAGGTCGTTCCGGATGATCTCGTTGACTGCAAAGAAAAAGAGAGAAACACTCGGTCAGTATTTGTGACCTCCACATGTAAAGTCACCATGCTGAGTGTGTGCGTGGAGCAAAAAGCTGTATGCAATATCTTCAAAGCCCTTGAAAACCCAGTTTCTCAATTAGCATCTTCTTGCTAGCGATAGGCTCTGACATGTACACAACATGCTCTGCCGATGTCAGAACCGTTTCGCTCACGACCCATTAGAGATATCTCTAGCATATTTCTGATTTTCTCTCTGCGCTTCGCACAGGTTTGAAGTTGGTGGGACTCTATTGGAAAAAGGGGATGCCACATATTTCCATGCACCAATCAGAATTTAGAAACATTTGATTCAAAATCTGACAACAGTTAATGAGTCATTAACTTGTGTTGCCAGGACATTGTCATTTAAAACTGATTAAGTTCCTCAGAGGAGCTTTTGACTGTTAAACTTTCGATTGATCATAGCTGAGGGAGAGGTTTTTCATCAAAACTTGAACTTTGACTGTTGCTTATTTGGTCATGAATATTTAATGTTTACTTAACATCTCAAACTAGTTTTCAGGGGCTTTACGAAATAATAAATTATATTAGATTTGACATGAACACAGCGCTGATGAGAGTTGTGAAAGGTAACCAAAGTGTAAAAACCAAGACAATCAGCCACTGTGGGCTCCTAGTGACCCCTTTCACATAACACAGTTAGTTCTTCCACATAAAAGATATTTCAGTGCAGCTTTAACATTTTTATTTGAAACCACTGTGAACAATTCTCTGAGCTAACCTAACAGAATCACTTTATATCTGAGATCCCCAGACCTTTTTTGTGTTCATCAAGAGAGATGATGCAACCTCCTGCTGTCTCTAAAGGATCCAGGTGCACTTGTTTATGTGTTTTTATCAGGGGGAGGGAGGGGGGGGTCCAAAAGCACAAAAGCAACTGAGCAGGCTTGCTGAAGCTTAACCAAAAAAGAATATATAGATATAAATGTACTGATAACAGAGAAAAGGAAATGAATCACTAATTTTTTATTGGCTTTAACCGTTCTTATCTGTGAACTCATTCATTACTTTGAAGAGATTCTCTACAGATCGTCCCTCTCTAGTCAGCTTGACACTTTTTTCTTCTAATCAGACTCCAGGTTTAGTATCAGGCCCTCTTTCTTTTCTCAGCTCTCACAGAGATGAGAAATGTGAGAGAGGAAGGGGAACACCCCTGGTTGGATCCAGCCCCCGAGAACCCGAGCCAACAGGCCGATGGGAGGAATTCCCTCTGTCTGACTGGACGCTGGATAAGCAGCCTTGGAAACCTGAGATTCCCCTCCACACAATGGAATTACTTTTTTAAACGTTTATTTTCATTCAGGCAGCAGAGCAGCCTTTCCCTTGGTGACCCAGCACTGGCACAGCCGCTTCCTACCAGAAATACCATTCGCTTCCTATCACGAAAAAAGATGACAGGGTGTACGTGCCTCGCAAGTAGTGGAGGAGGCTGCCATGGTAAAAAAAACAAAAACAATACAAATTACGTATTACGATGCCTTAAGGGAGTAAAAAAAAAAAAAAAAACTTTAAATAAACTGAAAGTGTAGGTGCAAAACAACAAATCACCCAGAGCAACATGTTACAATCGTCTAGACACAAAATTAATGTGTTTTGTTGGATGATTGACTGCAGCTATTAATATAGCAACAGGAAGGTCTCTTGAGAGGTTTGATATCTGAGTCCAGCAGCAATCTCACATGACTGTGTCACAGAAACACACGGACACATTGGACCTATTAAGTGGCTACGAAGATTCACAGCAATACGTCTTCGTGAACAACTTGGCAGCGTGGAAGATACTCGCCAAGACGGCAGTGACATTTTTATTTGGGTGCTCTAAATCACTTCCTCTTGATTTAGCAGAGGGCCAAAAAAACCTCATCCTTCATGTTTAATCTGAAAGAGGAACTCTGGGTAGCTCACCTGGTAGAGCGCACGCGCGCCCATATATAGAGGTTTACTCCCCAGCGGCCATGGCTTTAACTCTGACCTGCTGCCCTTTGCTGCATGTCATTCCCCCTATCTCTCCCCTTTCAAGTCTTCGGCTATCCTATAAATATATAGGTCTAAAATGCCCAAAAAATAATCTTAAAAAAAGAAAAGGAAGAAGGAACTCCACCTAAACAACGTGTAACGTCTTCACAGAATGGTGACTTACATGGTGTTGGGTAAAAACTGGGGGTGAGAGGTCAAACGAAAATGTACTATTGGTGGCATTATGGTAAATGTAGAATAAAGTGAATTTGAAGCCTATTAGGGACTTTAAATATTTCAGCCTCTGCTGTTTTAATTCAGGCCGCTCGTTTTAAAAATCTGTGTCTTAAATCACTGGAGAACCCCTTTAAAGGACCAACCCTAGTGGTTTTGTACGTTTTATCTGTCTTACTAGCAATACTACTATTATTTATCATGTGCCACATTTCTGTATTGCTTTTTCTACCATTGGTTCCCATTATTTCTTATCTATTATCAACTGTGACTGAATATTTTTGCACCTCTGCTTCCTTTGTCTATTGTGTAGTAATGATGTTGTGAGCCGGGATTAAAGACTCAATAATGGTGCATTCAAGGACGCTCTTACATTTCAGAGTAGGCTGGCCGACAAAACCCTTTCTAAAGGGGACATGCTTGTGCACATACAGCGTATCTGGAGTGCCTACCAACCCACATACTGTAAAAAAGGCGACCCAATCAGTTTTTGTGGGTCGCCGAGATCAGAAAACATGAGATGCATCGAGCCATTCAGATGTGGCTTACTTTCCAAAGTCACACGCAGGCTTAATAGAATATACCGCTCGCTAATCTAAGTATCTCCAACCATGGCTTGAGAACTACTATAGCATATTTTTCTTACAAGCCAATCAGAGCAGACTGGACCTTTTGGAAGAGATAGACGCTAATACGGTGCTTTCCAGACAGCGGGTGATGATGACAGTCATTCAGACGGACCGTGTGAAAAACCAAATGTGTTTTTTGGAAATTAAAACATGTTAATATGTCCTAGCAGAAACCCAAAATGCAGTACAAGTATGAACCTGAAAGTAAGTATATGTCTCCCTTCAAACAAGAAAAAACTATTACAAAAATTAATTTAGAATTTAGTTTTTTGCCGGACTTAGTTAAAATGGTCTCTGTTCACTGTAGTTGATATGCGCTGATAAAGCGCTATATAAATGTTATGAATTATTATTATTATTATTACAGTATTAAGGCTGCATTGTTATGCAATAATAACAGAACTTTGATCAATAGAGGTGAAAAGTTGATAATAATATGGATAAACAATCTAAAACAAGTTTCAGGCCGTGCAAGCTGATATTGTGTATTGAAACAGACGTCTGTATTTATGTTTTATTGGCAATAGGCTTAAACTGATTTTTGAGACTAGGTTCAGTTTTATCAGGGTCAGTTGTAACTCTGTTGTGGTAACAGTGTGATTAGAATGGCTAATATTTCTGTGTATACAGTGATGCAAGATGCTTTCTAATGTAGCTCATCATCAGGACAGCATGCTGCCACCAGCCATGTGAATGTGAGAATATGACCAATAGCACCAAAAAGACATACTTGAACCAGAAGAAATAAACACTCTAACCTCATCTCCACCCTGCTACAGCGTGTCGTTCCGCTGCCATGTGCGCTCTTCCCGGCCCAGACTGAACTGACTGACCTCCTCTCCTCTATTTGATCTGGCTTTGACCTTCTGCGCATCTGGAGGTGGAAGGATATAATCGTTGAGTTCAAAAACCTCAATGGGACGTTAATTACACCGACTTCTCAACGCGCCGCACATCGAGCCCGGACGCCGGCTGTAAATTTAGGACATCAAGACATTGTCAGACCTCCACATCATGTCATCACCTGTCCAGTAGCTATCAAAATCAAAAGACAGGATTCAGCAGTTTGTTCTGTTATAAAAACAAAGAAAGGCCAGGCAGTAAAACTCTATCTTTTGCCCCACTGAGGACACACCATTTACTGTTGATGTGTCCGTTGCCATGGCCCACTTTTCATTGCGGCGTCACATTTGATGTGGAGGATCTAATTGAAGAAAAGTCAATCTATTGATCTCTAAGTGTGTTTGCAACAAAGTCCTAAAAATAGGCTTAGCACCAGTGTGACATCTGTGTCATGTGTTCTCCGGTCACATCGATTCGCTCAAGAGACAGTCGAGGGACAGAGATGCTTCAAACAAGCGGACATCAGTAAACACCGCGAGTGGGATGATCAACTCTGGGTTCTCTGTTTTTTAATTAACTTTTACAGGATACATGATCTTAACCCTTGTGTGGTCTTCCCGTTAACCATGAACTTGTCCTTCCAGGTCAAAATTGAAAATGAACATTTTTGTTGTGCTTTTCTGGTGTTTTTGTCACTTTTTCTGATTTGTCACTTTTTCCATACTTTTTTAAAAACCTGATGTTTATATATGTATATATGTTTAATAATAGGTTTTACACTTATTCTTGGAATTCATGGTCAACAAACATCATTTATATCAAATTATACATGAGGTTTTAGTTAAATAAGACTGTTGGCAGAAATGTTGAATTATTTTGACTAATAAGATCACAGATGGGTTTATGTCAAAGGTTAGTCCGGATACTGTTTTGAAACCATAAAAAAAACACCCAAAAATTTCAATGAAAGTAATCATTAATTTTACTTGCAGAATATTGTATGGAATTATCCAAGTTATTTTGGGGCAATTTGGTTGAAAGAAATCCATATTTTGGATATAAAACACTTTGAAACGGGTCAATTTGATCCGAGAACACCGCAAGGGTTAAATGAGAAGGTACTCAGTCACTGTAGGGATCACTATTATACACAAATTTAAATAATAATATTGAAGACAACATAAGTAATACAGGTGAAAAACAATCTCAATTCAAGGTCCATTTAGTAGCTATTCTGCAAGTTTCTATCATGACCTTCATCAGAGGATGAAGTTTGCTTAGTTGTTCGGTTCAAATGATCATGCTTTCTTAGGACTTCTGCTTCATGTTGAAGATCAAAGTTCATTAGTGATATGACTGTAATATGATTGAAAGCTCCAGAACAGCTACTAAATGGACCTTGTGGTCATATTGTTTCTTCCACTTCCATTGCTAAGGTCAACAATGAACCTCAGACTACTACAGCTGAGAACAAGAAGTATAGGAAAGTGTTTCTCATTAAACAATATAGGCTACATGGAATATGCACTATATAATACATACAAACTTGCGGTTATTCATATAACAGTAATAATCTGTGCTCATAATGAAATCATGCATGTAATATAGTGTCCCCAAAACACCTCTGATTAAGTGCCATGCTAATAATTTAACACAAGCCACTGCACACTCTCACACTTTACAGTTGTTCAAGACCAAGGAAGGTGCAGTTTGATATGAAGTAATCCAGGAACTGGTTTCCTGTCCCATGGAGGTCCACAGCAGCTGGAGCTGACTGATACAGCCCGGCTGTCCAACCAGGAAACCCCTGACAAACGAGGAACTCCCAAACAATTAGCAGGACAGCACTGTTTGCCTCATTAAGGGCCGAAACGCGTCAACATGATCCGGCCTGTAATAACACAATACTGCAGTGGAAGCGATCAGGCGGCGAGATATTCAACAGTCTCTCTGATCCCTGTGGATAAATCAGCTGAGGGGCCAGAGCTGAGACAATGAGAGAAAAAGGCTTGGGGAGGGGGGGGGGAGACAGAAACTCCCCCAAACCC
>NC_045746.1:18271692-18276749 GCF_008692095.1 Etheostoma spectabile | reverse complement strand
CGTTTACTGCCACGTCAAGTGAAGTCGAGGCCACAAGCCACGGGATGTTCTTGGCCCACACAATGAGGCTCCTACTGGGTTACTGCAAGTCAGTCCCACAGTGCGGTTCTGTAGTTCACCACAGATGCTGCCAATTTTTATCTTTTGAACCCAGGTATTTAAAAAAAAAAAACATGTCTGTGGACAATAGCTTTAGTCTTCAAGAAAATAGAATAATAGAAAGGGAGAAGACTTCAGCAAAATATTACCACAATGGCAAAATGCTTTCATGAGGTAACCAGAAAAATAAAACCCTCAGTGCAGTAAAACAATGCTGCAATAAATGATTGTTGTAGATATGTACTCCTACAGACTGCATACATGCAAATGTTGACACCTTTATGTCAATGCACATACACATGCACACAAACTGTTTTATCCTGAATCTATTGTGTATGTTTGTTAATCTGAATCTAAAAGCCTGAGCACGGTGCGAATTAGCTTCAACTATACATTAGATCTGTTGCATTGCCTCTCCCTTTGTAACATCTGTATTGTTTCTGTAAAAATAAACAGACAATAAACTGTTTCTAACTACAGCGCTGTTGCATTGCATCACATCATACTGGTGTTTATATTATTTTCTGGCCACTTATTGCATTTAGAAATGCATCAATATCTAACTGGCAACAAGAAATACACACCAGATGTGGATGTCAATGAATATGCGATAAACCAATGATGCATTTCCTTCAAAGATAGTGTGACCCAAGTTAATTATTAAAAAGAACGGCTGATAAAACTGCGTCCTTTTGCAAGCTGTGGCTTCAAATTATTCGCAAAAGCACGCAGGTTTTACTGTATAATGTATCAGAGAGATTCAACAACCTTCAGTCAGATACTTCTCACAAATCTACTCTCAAATTCTTTTCCTGTGATCATCTAAAGTCTCTGCTCATCAATTGTACTGGTCTGACATCTAACAAGGCCACAACACGCTATAAAAAAGCATTACGTAATGCTATTTGGCCCAGATCTGACTTCAAAATGCACGTTACCTCACTGTTGACAAAAGTCTACAGCACACTACTGTGCAGTGTAACGTATGGCTTTGGCCACCTCTTCCAGACTCGCTCTGAGCCAAAGGGAAGCATGCAAACCTCTCCAGTCAGCGGGTTTTATGGCAGCGTGGCCGGCCTCCATCTCCCTCAGACTGTGCACCCTGCAGCCTATACCTTCGGCTCGAGGCCAAACAGCACGATTCAGACTTTCCATGAGAAGACATGTTTGTAACCTCTCAGGGGACGGTGTGAAAGAATGTGTTACAGAAGGGGATCCTGAATAATATGAGAGGGCTGCACAAACAGGAAAAAAGATATCAACTCTGATTACGGGCAAAAAAAAAAAGGGCAACAACGAAGTTCCCGTGGGAGATCACACACACCTGGCTGTGTCACTTACATTTCTAAGTGAAGTTTACTGTGGCTACTTGACACGATAAGTGGTTAAAAATTCATGCATTTAAACTATTTGCGTCAAATTGTTCGGAAATAAAATAAAATTGCACCACATTAAATAAATAAATAGCAATGATTAATCTCGACGTCAGGCAGTAACATGCAGATATGGATATACTCAGTTACAGCCCATAAACACAGGCCTATTTTCAGTGAATCCTTGCAATGACAGTCCGTGTATCAGTGTCTCCCTAAAAGTCTCAGATGTCGTGGTTTGAGTTTTAACGAGCAAGGCTGAAATGAAATTACAGTAACAACACACCTGAGCGAGATTATGAAGTGAAATTTTGTATCAATCTCTGCCAAAGGTTTTAATGAAGTGAGAAGCCACATTAAGTTTGGAAAGCTTAGTAGAATTTCCTTCAATTTGCCAATGAAAACAAGTGTAATTGGGGGCCCAGCTCCTTTAGAAATATCCATGTACTTTAAAACTTAAAACATTTTTTTTTTTACTTTAACTACACCTGGTTAGAACCAAAAACTCCTCAAGAGCCATGAGCGCCAGTTAATTACAAATCAATTATTTAGCTCTAGCCAGAGAAACAGCCCCACAGACAGGGCTAACATGTGTTAATGTATTTACACAGACTGTTCAGAGGAAGTGGCACGGGAACCGTCTGAGTCCTGCAGTCTGCAACCCAACAACAGGGTCTCACTCGCCATCGCCAGGAAGCTCGGCCAGACAATTCAGCAGGGGCTCTGGTGACAGATCAAAGACCCGCTGCTCCGTCCGCTGATAGCTGCTGGATAGTGTGGCTTCATCTACTGCCCTCCCCTTGTCTCCACAGGACTTACGGACAGCCGGGACTGTTTCTTCTCGCCCCGAGAAAGATCATTTATCCAATTTATTTCAAATTACTGCAGCGCAGAGGACACGGCCCCCGAAACCTCAGTGGTGAGCGCAGAGGGCCTGAGCAGTGAGATCATAAAGTTTGTGCTCCTAAATATCTGCTCTATGTGAGATAAATAAAAGCGGCTCACAAAAAACTGTATTTATTATATCAGCAAGCTTTTGGCAGGCTTGTCTCATTCAGGGTTTACAGCCAAATACTGTATATCAAATACTATCTACTCCTCCACAGTGGCCTGTAACTGACACAAACGGTAATACCCCGGTTTCACAACATAGACAATCAGCATGCTATGTCTGTTACAATAAAACTCATGTGTTATTTGATTTTTAAGACGTTTTTAGCCTTTATAGGTAACATGTGTTGCAATGTTTATTTGTCCTGCATCGAGAAACAGTTTAACATTTAAGGAAATAAGGCTTTTTTGCTTTCTTGCTCAGAGTTCAAATAGTCACGGACATAAACCCCACAAAACCCTGTGTTTTGACATTTTGATTTTGTACAGAATAAACAAATGAGACAAAATGTGTGAATTAGTGAGCTTTAGAGGCTAGCCAAGCTAGCTGTTTCCCCCGTTTCCAGTCTCTATGCTAAACTAAGCTAATCAGCTGTAGCATCAGTGTTCTCATTTAACTCGCCAATAAAGCATGTGTTTTTCTCAAAATGTTGCACTTTTCCTTTAAATGCTAATGCCGGAGGGGATTTTCTCAAAAACAAAAGCTTTGTGTCAGCTTCTGACTAAGTGATTGGTGAGTCATACTGTATGATGTTGATCAGAAATCCTGTCTCTAACTGCAGATATATTATGATCATTTAGTGCTGGATGGTAATAAAACCCTTTTTGATTAGTTAATGAGGGGGTTGGGCGGGTTGTTCCCCGTATAACTGTGTCTATGCACTGGTTTAGAAGGTTTAGCATCATTTTGTAGAATAATAAAAAAAACTTTTCACTCACCATCATCAAGGTACATCTGGTCCAGCTCCTGTGGTTCTTGTTTGATGCTGACAGCCAGCGACGGAGGGCTGCCATTGTCCTGAAGAGACCCCCGCCCCCTCTCTGGCACCTTTGGGTGCTGCTGAGCTCTTGGGCTGGTGCTTCCGCTGCCCGGCTGGCCCGGCGTCATGCAGAGGGCCGGAGAGAAAGGGCCATCGGTTGGGGTGGAGGGCTGCGAGGTTGGGGAGGAGGAGGAGGAGCTGCTGGGCGGGTACAGGCTGGGCGGCTGGTAGCGCCCCGGAGTCTCCTGGATGATGGAGACGTGTGGGACTGGGGACTGTTGTCCCGGGTGTTGGACTGCTAGGCCGGCAGACAGGCACTTGGAGAAGGGCGGCGGCGACAGGTCGTGCAGTTTGGGGCTGGTGCTTGGAGAGGACGAGGTGGGAAGCGAGGAGGGCTTGGCCGCCAATCTCTGCTGGCTGACAGAGTAAGCCCCGCCCACCACGCACGGCCTGAGGTCAGAGGGCATCAACGGGGTCATGACCTGAGGGGGGTAGTATGGTTTTGGGTGCATGGACAGGCCGGGCCCATGCTGGCTGCACACCAGAGGGGCGTCATAGTCGTCGTGTGGCTCAGTCTTTATTGTCGGGGCTGAGAGGAGAGAAGGGAGAACAGAAGAAGGAAAAGCTAAATGAGTAAACACAAATTCCAACCTTCCTGCAAGTGTGGAGAGTGAGTGGGTTTGTGGCTAGGATACCCGCTGCCAAACAAACCCTCTCATCAATGAGACTCTGTGTCTGGACCAGAGCTCTCCCACCCTGCTGAAAATATTCACAAAAGTAGAAAAAAAAAGCAGAAAAAAGGGATGACTCATCAACACCAGAAACTTCCAGCTGCTTCAATATTAAAATGCCTATTTTCTTTGGATACTACTCTGGTGCTAATACGCACTCTATGTGCAATATCAAATATGTTGCTGTAACAGCAGCTTTATAATCAGCAGGGTTCAGCAATTTAAAATAGATTACTGCTCACTCATTGAGACAAAGAGAAAAAGTTAAACATAAAAAACTGCTTCTTTTTTTTAAACACAAGATGTAGCTGAAAAAGTCCAAATGATGGTTATTGTAGCATCCAAGTGAGGACCAGAGTTCAAATGAGCCAGGACTTCTCAGACGCCGGCATCCGGTCCAGATTCCAGAATAAAACATGTTGGACACCAAGTTTTTAAATGGGTGCCGTCAATCTTCTGCAGCTCCTGACACAACATCAATCTTTTATAACAAGCGTTTCAGTCTGGCTACAAGGAAACGACAGCACGGCCCTGACCCTGAGCTTCATCATTGCATCACTAAACTGGATCCATTTCATCGTTTCTTTTGTGGTGAAGCCGGTTTAGATTATAATATGAAGCATGTGCTTGAAACCATAGCTGAAGCAGTAAAAACTGCACTTTATTATTTGATTTGCGATTGTTATTCTTGTATTTTTCTAAAGTTCATTGTTAAAGGAGAATTCCGGTCAATTTCAACACATTGCTCTGCTTTTTGTAAATTTGGAGTGCTGTCAGCAGCAAGAAAAACTAAAACAATTGGTGCTGCCTGCACCGTGTTATCCTCCTGCTAGATTTTGCACCCATCAGGCTTAAACAGGGCAAGTTTTAAACTTGTTTTTAGCCATTTGGAGTTTTTAGCACTCCAAATTTACAAACAGAGCTACATGTTGGAACGACCGGGATTCTCCTTTAAATATTTATGTGCATCTTTTTGTTTGCTC
>NC_045746.1:18233410-18271677 GCF_008692095.1 Etheostoma spectabile | reverse complement strand
AAATGATATTTTTTTAAACTTACAACAGTGTGCCAGGATAAATGAGTGTCTAATTAGACTAAAATGAGTGAAACTAAGACGTGTCTTGTCTAATCTAAGCTTCCACTGTCAACAACTGTAAAAGAGGAACTGCGATGAGATGGGTTATACCAACCGCAGCACTAAAATAGCACATGCAGCCCTATTTTGGGCCTGTTTGGAGGAAGTGGGTCTGTCTGCATATAAAGGATAGGCAGACGCATATGCACAGAAAGGGCACAGAAGAAGTGCACAAGTTTTGTGTCGCCACAAAAAGGGAGCGTGCCCCTGGGTTTCCGAAATGTGAAAATCAGCCGTGTGTACTGTATGTCCCAAAATAAATCTGTTGTTTTTATGCGAGCTGTTGCAACACCTGCTGCTGCAAAAAAAGCTGAAGTGACTAATTATTACAACAATAAAATGTAGACTTTTATATTTCTTTCTAGCTGCGTTTTCACTCTGCCCATTTGTTTTGAACTTTTTTTCACTTTCTCCTTTTCTTGAAGTCTGGCAGATCATATTAACCCGGCTGGCTCGTTTCCTTTACAGGCTCACCCTTGAGGAGACACTGACCAGACGAGCCGTCGTGCGGTCTCTACCCTCCCCTACACTCTCTGCATCCTGAGGACAATGCTCCACTTTCACAGCAAGACACTCCGTCGCCCACGTACAGGGCTGGGCCAGTTCACTTGAATCGCAGCTTTGAACCACCCACTGGATTTTCGCTCCAAGCCAGGAGCGCAATTAGCAGTGGTTTTTACATTTCAGTTGGTGGGTCAGTGTTTATATTCAGCTTGGCAACACGTTCTCTATTCAAATACCATACGTTTCCCATGCTCCTTTCCCTGCCGCTGCAGTGTACAGGTACGGAAAGAACAGATTTTATAGATTTACTTTTTTTTTTTTTTTTTACAATGAAGGAATAACAGCTTTGCTTTGTTCCTCCCTAGCAAAGCACCAGACAAGGGGGAATACAAACTGTTTGTTCTCGTCTTCAGATGTGAAACACTGTTTCTAATTAGTCTGGAATATGAAAGGCAGAGGGTAGACTGAGAGTGGTGCGGTGATGATAGGAAAGTAAAAAAGAAACCCCGCAAAATAAGCAACAATGTGCGGGGGGTGGGGGGCGTAGGGGTATTCTCTTATTTTGGTGACAAATGAAGCTCTGTGGTGACTCTGGTTTTATTCACCAAATATCAGCCCGACACCAAGCTCTACTGCAAGAGGCTGTGTGGTACATCATTTATGATTATATTTCTTTATCCCAGTTGTGACATCACAATGAGGGGAAGTTCAAAATGTCTTGTATGAATTGTGCAATTTCATCAAAAAATTAGTCAGGCAGACAGGGGAAAAACTGTACAATTAATTCTAGTTAAGAAGTAGTAAATGTGTAAGAGGAAGAGAGCTTTACCACTAGCAGGGACGTAGGTGAAGCGCTGATACTGGCTTCTTTTCCTCTTGCCATTGCAGACGTAGAAGTTCACATGGACCGGCGTGGAGAGTCTTTGGTTCCGATAGGGAGGGATTTCAACAAGTAGCGAATTCTACAACAAAGAAAATAAGTTAACAAATGCATTCTTAGACATAACTACAAAGAAAGAGATAAGTCTTAAGTTATTGCATGGCATAAAGCTTTCTTTTTTGATTCATGGTATAGTCATTTCTTTACTTATGGCGTTTTTCCACTGCATGTAATCTACTCCACTCGCCTCAACGCTACTCGCCTTTTTTGGTTTTCCATTACGAAAAAATGTCCCTGGTCCATGCTAACAGGTACGTTTTGTAGTAATACCTCAGTCGAGGTTCCAAGCGAGCTGAGGTGATACCAAAAGGTGACGTGAAAACCTGCAGACTACTGATTGGTCGAAGAGAATCGTCACTAATCACTGCGTCATCATTGCTAGTGACGGACGGAACAAACCCACAGTGTTTACCGGCAAATAATTTATCCAACGTTTTGTTTTTGTTTTTCGCTGCCTTCACGTTCACGAGAAACTAATTTACCTTCTGGCTATGGCAACACGCCGAGAATCAACAACAACACACCTTCAACGTTCTGTGTGTGTGTCTGCCGGTCACAGTTTCCTGCTATGACGACCAGCCACGACTCGCATCACGCACGAGGCGGTTCTAATCCGCAATGGAAAAGGAGGACAGGGCACCGCGGTCGAGTCGAGCCGAGGTAAGGCGAGTTAAGCAGGTACCATTAATGGAAAAAACGCCATTACTGCATGCTTTCCTCAACTTACATTGTATCCTGTTTTGGCTTTAACTTAATTTGATCTAATGCTTTGTTCATTTGACCCTTTTTGTATCTTCAAATAAAATCTGAAATTCTGGATCTAATCCCACATAAAGGAGCAACAAAGAGACCATGAAGTAAGGTTGTGAGGAGCCATGGTTGTTAGCACAGTGGATAAATTCAACTCGGGACTGTCCAGATAATTTATTTCCCCAGCAGAGTTTCTGGCTGTCTAAGGAGAGAGCGAAGGTCAAGAGTGATGACGTTCATCAGCAACATATGTGTAATTTTCTGCTCTTTGTGAATATATGTACTGTATATGACAGTTGCGATGACAGTTTGTTGTAGGCAACAAAACGACTAGTTAAGTTCGGGGAAAAGATCGTGGTTTGGATTAAGACATTCCCAAGGAACTAACAAATGTTTCCTGGGTGAAAGTATTTTGTTTTTGCCACAAAGCGAGCTCTCACGCTCTCCAGCTTGAAAGCGCTCTATATTCTATTGAATATTGAAGTGCATATTTAAGTGTTAAATGCCCGGCTGAGTGGCACTTTATCCATGGTATTGCAAGGGGGATTGAATTCTTGCATGTTTTGTTTGCCCCTCTGCTTTTTTCACAAATCATACGCTGTATGTATTTATATATGTTCAAGTATATGCAGTGTATGTGTCTAAGTGTGTTGGAGGTGCCGCTCAGTAGCAAGGGAGGAAATCATCTGTCTACAAAACTGTGTTTCAGAGGACGGCTGGCCCTGACTATACAGGTGAGAGCTGACACACGTTATATTTAATCACTACAGTCGTAAAGTCAAGTGAAGCCAGACGAGACTTTTCAACTTCTCTAATTCAACACAATCCATCTGTCCTTCAGAGAATTAGCTGATAAAAACTCTGGAAATGGTTCACCATTTGCACTGCGTAAACTGTAATTGTGTCCAGGTTTATTTGGAATATTTGCAGCATTTCATTTGCTGCTGTCCAATGCAGTGATTTAAACACATATGCATAAAAACAGGCTCCATTTTGTATCCAAAACATGCTTGAGGGAAATTCACTTTTGAAAGTTTTATGTGCACACGAGCTGTTTTGTAAAATCGTCACAACCCGCTGGGGACAGAATTGAACTTCAATTGGTGTAAAAAGCATGAAAATCACCAAAGCAAGCGCTGACATGTTTTTACCTGACAAAAGTAATATCTCTCACATGGAGGGAGGAAGATAAAATGGGACAAAATGGAGCATGGAGGAGTATTCTTGGACTCCACGAGTGATCGCTTCATGGCCAGTTTATGTGAGTAATCTGATGCATCTAATTGAAAATAATCCTTAAAATTAAAACTGAATCATCCCTCTTCTCCCAAATTAACCTCCCTCTTGGGGAGGTCAGTCTGTGCGGGTGACGGAGGCGCTGAGGTATTCTGAGGTATTAGAACTTGTGGTTTGGTCTGTGTTGAGCTGGAGCAGCAGAGGTTAAACCTGGCCAAGGCAGCGTCAGTGTTTAAAATGGGACCAATCCAGCAGACTGGGCTGAGAGGGGAAGGAGGGAGGCCCTTTGTCTATTCAAGCAGACAGATGTGTCCCAGCAGTGTGTGTGTGTGTGTGTGTGTGTGTGTGTTTTGCAATGGGAAGGCACAGAGAGCAGGTGCACTGCCTCACATATAGACACCCTCTAATCCCCTCGTCTATCTCCCAGACCCCAAACTACATCTCTCTCTCTCTCTCTCTCTTTCTGTTAGTAATGCATGGGAAAATGTGCTTATATGCTTTCTTGCCGAGAGTTAGATGAGAATATAGAAACCACTCTCATGTCTGTATAGTAAATATGTAGAACAGCCAGCCAGCCGATTAGCTTAGCTTAGCATAAAAGACAGGGGGAACCAGATAGTCTGGCTCTGTCCAAAGGTACTGTATGTAAGGTAATGGTAAGTAGTAATTGAGGTAATATTTGAAACATTTGTGGGGGCATTAAGAGTGAACTCACCCTTGAAAGTAGAGTGCTGAATGAGGTGGGCGACAGGCTGAGTGGAGCTCAATTTACTTTCAGCTCACTTGATTGAGACACCATCTAGTTTTTTTACAGTAAGATTGAAACTGTTTTGCCACTTAGTTTTGTTAAATGATTGAGAATAGCTGCTTGAATGAGAGCGGATTGGTCATGATAAGAGCATCACATGTATCACTTACAGGCTTTGAGGTGTCTCTGTCAACCTTGGCCTCAGTCTCCCAGAGGTGGTGACCATCTGAAAGAAAAGAAAAAGAGTTTTGTATTGACAAATGGGAAAACAATCCATTTACTTGGCTTCCAACAGAAATTAAGAAATGGCATAAGCATTGTTATTATGTGTTACATAAGTGACATATATAACAGCTACAGGTCATACCGTCTGACTCGCCACTCATGAGCTCATAGTCTAACAAACCTGAGACAAAAAGAGACACAGAGAGAGAGAAAGAGAGAGAAATCTGATACAATCCTAAAAAAAAAACCCAGAGTCATACCAAAGAGATGAGCGGCGTCTTTGGTGGATGAGAGAAACCTTGACTTTATCACTATGTGGAATCCCAACATGCTCCAGCAGCTGGTGGGCTCATTATTACACAACGACTGGAAACAGACAACTAACCTCATCTTTCAAACTTCTCATTTCTCGTGTTTTCATAGGAATCTTTCTGCTATCCCCATATAATGATTGTTAAATAGTGTTTGCTCTTTTTCCGCTAATGTTTTTTTTCTCCTTTAAGTTGCCACAACAAAGAGGTCTTCCCATCAGGCAATAAAAAAAAAAAAAAGAGGCATCATGAGAGCTATCGGAAAATACAGGCCTGCGTAAAAAAGCAAGTTTGATGTATCATTCTGCCCATGGAGGTGTCAGTAAAACTATATTTGTTACCAATTTTAAAGACAGAGAAGGAAACCATTGCAATTTCTTCAGACTCCCGACTCATTAACGAGGTCCTAAAAAGGACTGTGAAAATGACTTTACGTGGAAAGGAAACTGCAGTTTAAAGAAAAAAAGGTCAGCCGTGGCCAAAATGTCTTGAAGAAAACTAACTGAGATATGTGCCGTGTTGCTCAACGGGCTGTCTGCAGTTTGATAAGTGGAGCTTTTGAATTGAGCAGACAGCACGGTGCAGATGGATGGGGGGGGGCGCTCATTTGTGTGCCGCGGAGTTGTGAGGTGGCAGTGATGGAGGAGGTGCAGCTTGGCACTGCCAGCTTCTATTATGTCTGAGAAGACACTGGAAACCTGTTTCTCTTTCCTTGATTTTCCCACACTGTCTGTCAGTTGTGGAGAGTTTAAGCTGCTGCTTTCCAGGAAGAAGTTACATAACGTCTATCACCTTAGAGAGTATGAACCGTATGCCCCCAAAGGACAAAACAAATAAAAGTTGTGTAGCCAGATCTCTGAAATTTGGGGCAGAGAGTCAGTAACCAATAAAAACACAAGAGACAAAGGAAGGAGGTGAGGCAGACCTGGACACTGAGCTGTTTATTCTGGAGGCGTGTTCTCAAACTCACGTACAATCACTTTTTGGGAAATGCTCACAGACTCCTTTTAGAAAATATTTAATTTGGTCACTTTTCCAGTGCACCTGCTGATAATTGGGGCACAGCTGTGGTCTCAGTATCCTACTTTAAGGCACGATTTTCAGCAGACCTCTGTGAGCATGATATGCTAGACTGAGTATTTCAATGAGCACCCACAGACAAAGGCTTCAAAATATGATATTGACAGTTATCATTTGACTGTGTTTCAGACTAACATAATTTATAAACAGGTTATTATTTATAATAACTTGAGCCTGAACCAGTTTCCGTTGCCAGTTGTGTCCACATTGTGCCCAAGTAATGCATGGATGTCATTGCCCATTAGATGAAAGGGTCTGCAACAGCTGCACAAAGTTGCAGAAATGGTCGGCAGTTGTGTTGCAATTAGAGACTCAAATAATAACCGGGGGCTAAAGTAGTGAAAACACAACTTAATGTCACTTCTGGCACTACATGCAACTCATCTAGAAAGAAATTTGATGAGAGATCAGTAGAATAAGTTAGTAATACTGTAGGATCTATTCACAGTCTCTTTGTCTGAATTATATTTAGTGGATTTTTGTCTTAACAAACATTAGTGAAGAGAGACAAAAGGCTTCTAGTTGAGATTTGTGACTTCCACGACTAAGCCATCAGAACAAACACCTTTCCTTCTTCGTACATGTAAACGTTGATTCCTTGAGACAGGCAACCCAAATCAATTCTGCAGCCTTAATCCTCACACTAATGAAATAAAAGAGTTTAAATTAATAGCTGAAACAAAAGTTCAGCGTATCCTGGGCACAATCAGGACTGGTGCACGGCAAGGTGCAGACATCTGGCGTGCAAGAAAACACACCATGTGTGGTACCATGAATCATACATAACATTTGCAAACCATGCTGCAAGGAAGCCAATGTGTAAACAATAGAAATGAAAATGAAAACAGCTTGTCATTCACAAAGTTGTCCATGATTCTCGTCAGAAAGGCTCTATAGGGGCAGTGTCTAATGGATATTGTATCTTTATGTTGTTTTCTTTATTCTATGTGCAACATGTCAACAAGGCAAAAATAGCTCTTATGACTTTTTGATTACATTATAATAATATATTATGACTAGCAATCATAATTAGCTCAATTAGCAATGTTATATACATCATTTATGGTTTATATTTGCCATTTAACCCTGTGAGATCACATTTATGATCATACGATCGTTTTAGTTTTTTGTGAGAAAACAAGAAAACAAAATTATAATAAAGGTAAAAAAAATAAAAGCAAAATTTTGGATCATTATTGGTGCTTATTTCGTCGAACTTAATCAGAGTAGGTGAAAGTGATCACTGTGAAAAATTTAACAATTTAGTAACTTTGTGTGGCAACAGCAGGTGCAGAAAGACAACATAGTTTCATAGCACCTACAATTAAATACCCTGGGAACACCTCATATGTAATAGTTTTTTAATAGTCATTGAAAATAAGTTATTTTTTTATGATCTTTACAGAAAATGAGCCATTATTATTTCTTCCTACTTGAGAGCAGTTCTGTCTCTAAAAAAAACGTTTGTTTGACTAAAACTTAAATCTTCAGTCGTGTCTGTTTTTTCTCTCTCTCCTACTTGTCTCCTGCTGCCTCTCTTCAGTCTTCACTTTGGGAACCTCTCCAGAAGGGTAGCCTTTGCAGCCGATGTCGCTCCGCAGGAGGTAAACATGTTTTTCAAATCTCTCGTCTGTCTCCGTTTCTCCCTGTCTGCTTTTCTCTCTCTCTGAGTCACACTCACATCATTTTTCACATCAATACAGAGATAGAAAAATCTAATTTAGCACTTTATTTTCTGTGCCCGGCTACGCATTGCCAGGAAACTGCTCAAGAGCCAAAAAAAAAAAAAAAAGAGAGCGCTTTAAATGCGTGGGATGCCGTTGTTTGAAAAGAGTGTACCGGATAATTGATAACCACAGAATGTAATTGATAACCACAGAATGTTCCAGAGTTATAGGGAAACATCTGCACAACGCCTGCACTGATCCAATGAAAAACTTCAGCAGCAGTTTCTCTCCAGATCCACTCCTACCAATTTTCAGCGAGCTCAATATGGTTTCTAACTCCCTGGCCCACTGTGCTGGAGAATATCCAATATTATCTAAGTTAAACAACTCAGCCTAAAACCTCTCCCCCAAAACCACCCCGACCGTATAAACCCAGTACCCCTCTCCAACTCTCACAACGCCCAAGCACTTGCCTTGGCTGCGTCCCAGCCTCACAGAAGTCTTACAATTCACATTTCGTTAGCAATGGTCTATACAAATCATTACTTTCTCAGAACAGACATAACACAGAGCAGTCAATGGCACAGCGGTGCTGTGCTGTACAGAGTCATGGCAGCCGAGGGGAATCAAACAATATACAATACAGTTATTTGTCATGTTGGGTTTAATAAGGGAATCAAACAGCTCCTTGTGCTCCTTAATTAGGGCTGGGTGGAGTAAAACGGTGGTGCCTTGAGCAAAACAGCAGGGTGGCGTGTGCCCAAGCCCTCATAACGTACAGTAAACATAAACACATGCTCTACCCAGGCCCATGTGGCATGCTGAAAGAGTTCCCTTGTCCTCTGACTGATGGCCAAACTTCTTCCTTCCTCCCGGCTTGAAAACACATGGATTTTAGAAGTTGCATGCAAGCTGCAGCGGCGTGGTAGAGGTGGCGACTGAGCCGAACTCCCAGCTGATAAATGGCAGCGGTCGGGGACAAGATACTGACATCCACCCTGCACTACTTGCAGCTACAGTGGCGCCTATGACTGCACGACGTCATCTGGATGCAAGGCAGCGCTTTCATAAAACAAAAAAAATCAATCTCTGGAGTTTCTCAAACGGGCCTGCAATTTTTATGAATCACGCACTGTAATTTATAAAAGCATAATCCCCGCTGTTTATGTGGTTGTAATTGATTTGTTTATGAAAACAGCCATTGTTCTCAGAAGTGTCAGAGGCAGCCAAACCACTGAATGGCTTCAAGTGGAAGTCATTGTTCTATGAATGCAATGAAATCGGAGTCTGTTGACAGCCCTTCCCTCCAAACAAAACCACTCTTCAAAACTAAAGTACCACATGTTAAAACAGCCTCGTTCCCTCCGCTGCTACATTGGTGTCATCTTGCTTGCAGCTCTCATGGGGACTAAAGGAGGATGGTTATCTGTGATTTCTACAGGTAATTCCAGACACCATCTGGCAGCCTTGCAGCACGATAATCCTCTTACAGTTCAATTTTTTTAAGTTCCTGTTACTTGTTACCGCTTCGGCCAAACACAATTAGACAAAATTGTTGGGGTGTTCTAGCAGACGTGGAAAGCTTGTTAAGGTCTCTACATGTTTGACGATCCAACTCACCGGCACACAAAAAGATGGACAGGTGATGAGGATGGACAGGTGATGAGGATAAGTTAAATTAAAACACAGCTACCTTGCAGGTGAGAAGTTTGATGGGTCAGGGAAATGGTTATTTACAGTGATACTGAGTGCAGCAGAGCAGGCAGCTGTCCAGTGCAACAGGCCAGATGTTAAAATGCTCTTTTCACAAGAGGTTTTCTCCTCTGCATGGATTAACTTCAGGATCTCTCACTCAAATTAAGCTATTATCAATCACTGTGGGGAAACCCTGAGCAGAAAACCACACTTTATTGAAAAGACTGGAAGTAAAAATAAAAAATAAACTAAGAGGTAGGTCACACAATATACAAACTTATCTACTCACTATACATAACGGCCGTGTTATAAAGTATTAGGTTTTGCATTATTTTCTGATAACTGCATGGTTCTGAAACAGAAGCAGCATTGCTGCCTTAAACTAGCACTCCTATCTGAACTTTCAGCTGTAACTAGGATACAGACTTGTTGAATAGGAAAGTAATCTTGTTTTACCAGTGCCAATCAATCCAAAGTATTTCTTTTACCCCTTCTCATCCTGTGTGTCTGCTATGGTGGACACCCTGTGTTTATAAGTTTCAACCAAAGAAAAATCCACTTTTGTTTTAAGAAAACAAAGCAACTGAGTTGACTATACTTAATCAATTGCTATCTTCTGAGTAGTCAGGTGGCAAAAGAGCAGTGTGGAAGACAAACAAAACATGAGGGGAAGTAAGAAATGCTTTAATCTGTTAAAATTCAATGTACAAATATAAAATAAAGCAATCCAATTACATTAAGTATTATGTAATTTGATTGCTTCCAAGTGGCTGGAGTTTAAGTAATCCACTCTGATATGTGCCATCATGAAAATACACAATGGAAAGGCGAATAACTTGTATGAAATGCTTCAGTTTAGCTCCACCAACTGAATGTAGACCACTAGATGCAATTGAAAGCTAGTAAGTAAAATTTAGCTAATTTTGTTGCAGTTGCATAAGTTTCTAGTCTATTTTTGCTAACTTTATTTGTTCTTTACTTTAGAATCCTATCACATCAATACATATAAACATTTTATTATATTATGTTTTGATGTGGGATACTATCCTTATAAAATTAAAGGTGCTCTAAGCGATGCTGGGTGGTTCTTGTTGGTTATTGGCTGGAACGCTGTGTGTGTGTATGCTTTGTGGTTCGGTGGGCACAGATTGTTTTTGTTGCTGTTTGTAGACCCCGGGCTCTCTACAGAGACCGCATTTTTTACAGTGTGTTCTGGGGACAGGCAGCTTGTGGATATTGAGGAGATGTTTGCTGTATGTGACAACAAATGTGACCTAAACACACGTGACATTGCTTAGAGCACCTATAAGTAATATAAAATAGTAACATTATCACTATCCAAAGAAAAACCTGTATGTCCAAATTCGGTGATTTAGACATTTTCATATAAACAGAAAATTCTCTGACTTCTTCAACAAAAACACTCATCAGACTAGCTGATAAATGCATAGTCACAAAGATAAAAACAGGGCTGTTTTTCTTAACTTATTGAAAGTTGATATTTAGGAAATATACATGCACGTGTCACACTACTGCTGCTGAGTTTTTAAGTTTAAAGTTTCGTACGTTTACTTGTATTTGAATGTTTTTCCCTTCTCCACAGTTCTCATTCTGTCTTTTATTTCTATTTGGATTTTGGCACCGATAGCCTTTCAGACAATAAATCACAACTAAGAACTCCTCCAGCAGAACACTAAACGTCAAAAAACAGAGGTGAATAAAGGACAGAGGGGCCTAATTTCCCAAATGGAGTGAGTGTGACTTATCAGAGGCAGTATCTTCTGGGCAGGCCAGGGCAAATGAAAGCAAGGTGAGATTGAGTCGGGTTTAGATTACAGGCTGATGTCTGCAGCGCTGAGGCCGTACTGTAATCTCTTATGACTGATTGGCTCTAACCAGGAGTGACAACTGAACTGATGCTATCTCGGTTATTTCTATGGGGGCGGCATTGAAGCATGAGACAGGAGGCTCAGGACGGCTGGTAGAGCGAAGCTGACATGCATTTACTGTTTTGAGATGTTGTCCTCTGACTGAGGAACAGGTGACAGAGTGTGTCTCTATGGGGGGAAACAGGGATTTCCTTCTGCACTGAGCCATAGGTTGCAACAACAAAACACAGACTTTGTACTGTATACATGCACATCTAATAAATTAATGGTTTGTGTACAACAACCATAACAATGGGTGAGTTGCAAGCTACGTTACTGCTGTTGTGTTTTTGTCGGGTCTCCCCCCTTCCCGTCTTTCCTCTTTGTGTTTGTTTTAGGTCTTGGTACACGTTCCTATGTCCAAGTGTATTGTGTGTTAATTGTTTAAATAAAATATTTCATCAAAAAAACAACAACAGTTGACCACAAACTGTTGCAAACTGTTGTAAAACCCCCGATGTTGACGCATATTCCAAATGACCACACGTCCAAAAAAAGCTTCTAAAACCCAAATAATACCGGCATATCCCTCACGTAAAATGCTATTCGGAAAAAGGCCTTATTGGAAATCCCAAAAAGGAACATGCTGTTTACAAGAAACGTATCAAATGTGGAATATTGTCATATTCGGAAGAAAAGATGAATGTGAAACTGTGCATGCACACAAAGACATTTGAGCCCTCACTGTCACTTTCTCTCAAACACACACACACACACACACACACACACACACACACACACACACACACACACACACACACACACACTTGTAAGTACGGGCCGCATGCAAACACCCAATATGTCAAAGCCCACATGTACGGTTACCACAGCTTTGTAAACGTTATTTTGAGAGAGTGCTTCATTGGAAAATTTGCAAGAAATTGTACATTGGTAAAATTAAATACTTAAGCTCTTTATGGCAACAACATCCAGCAGTCTGGATTTATGAGTTTGATCGTTAAACTGTTTCTCAGAGCTCTGCTTTGAGTAAAATAACAATAAAAGCATTGCCATTTCCAAACTCAGTTCTACACGAGGATAGGGAAGCTGAGATGCAAACTGGATGTTTTGCATCTTGCCATATATCTTATTACACCAATGATGTCATTTCCCCCCAGAGATTAATGATGCCTCTACTTGTCTACTGTATCTATTTACCTATCTATTTATACAGAGAGCAGCTGTAAAGAAGACCCAGTGTGATCCGTAGGGAACCCGCTGCTAATGAACTGGTGGCACAGAGGCAGCTTGGATAGAGAGATGGAAGGATTGAGGGAAGCAGAGGGGGGGGGGGGGGGGGGGGGGGGGGGGGGGGGGGGGGGGGGGGGGGGGGGCTGGCTTAAGGGTGTTTCCATGGTAGGATTGCCCAGGAATCTGATGCTGGTGCCAGACGTGGGAAAACCCTCATCAAAAACAAGGGAGCACACCCATCAACACCAGCCCGGAGCGTGCACATGGCCCCATAGAGTCAGAGCTACTGACCCACACGAGAGCGGTCATTACTTTCGCCATGTTGCTTCAAAACTAATTGTCCAATTGATTTTTGAGTTTTAGTTAAATGTTTCCTTAAAGTCCACCTATTAGCTTTGTCTGAAGCGTCCATAGCATCTCCTGGTCTTATATGATTAGGATTTAAATTAGTATTATTATAGGACTTAAATTATTATTGCAAGATTCATTTTTCAGAACTTTTAAAATGAGTGCATGTCAAATGAAGAGGGAATAATGTGATATTGGTTTTGCTGAGATTACTTTACACTTCCTTCCTACCCTTTACTGGAGATTACTAATGGAAGGATGTTCAATCAATATTTTGAATATTTTAAAATGTCTCAATTTCTTTCTACTGATTTTAGGAACTCTTGTATTATTATTATTGTATATATTAACATATTTTATATTATTGTATAGCTGAGTAGCAGAGCGATGCAATGTATCAACCTTATACTTTGCTTTACCCCAGGACCTGAAGATGTTTTTAATGCTCAGTACAGCTACCAAATAGCAGCCAACTTTACATTATTATGAGAAATAACAATCCAACTGAAAAAAGCCATAGAGCTATATTTAATTAACAAGATTAGTTAGCATAGCATAAAATCAAAGTTGAAACTTCTCTGATAAGTATTGGGCTTGGTAGTTAAAGCTAATGAGCAAGCAAACAAGTTTTCATAAAATCAGATGTAATTTTAAAGTATTTTTATTCATGCATTTTAACCAGAGTTCCATCTTTGCTAGCTAACTAACAACAAGTGATTTTTTTTGTTGACTCCAGAGCAGCTCTGCCTTTGAGAAACGTAACACGGCTTAAACACTCCTCTCAGGAAGAGATCAGGGTTAATCAAAGAGGTTGGGAAGAGGGGAACAAGGCCTCTGCTCATTCAATCACTTCTTGTTTTGATAAACAATCTCACTACTCCATTACATAGTGCTGGAAGGGCTGGAGGGGGGGCCGCCTGTGTGCCCGGGCAGCCTTGAAATCTTCCCTTTACAGGTCGAACAATGAAAGGGCTTCCCTCTTTTTTTGAATGAGTCACCGGGCCGATAGGATCACACGTGTTTACATTGCTCAGCCTTGGCCCAAACTGTACCTCACGTTGCTTTGCCGAAGCTAATCAAGGAAATTGCTGTTTGTAAACCTCCTCGCATCAACATCTGGGAGCAGTCCCCTCTCCCTCCAAACCAGAATGGCTTAAAGTAAGAAAAAGAGAAACAAATACTGAGGCAACAAAAGGGCATGCTTCCACACCACGTGCGCAACCAAGCACTCCTGCACACGCACGCACGCACGCACGCACGCACGCACGCACGCCACTACACACACACCACACACACACACACACAACACACACACACACACACACAACACCACCACACACACAAACAACAACCGCTGCATTTGTGATCCATTCCTCTGCTTAACAGGCAATGGAAACTTCTGCAAATGTAAATCTGCTGGGTTAAAAATACAGCGCATTAATGTGCACCACATGTGGCACTCTGGCAGGACGGAGGATATTTTGACGGCGGGGGGAGAGGGGGGAGGGAGGAGACAGTCCTGGGGTTTCTCCAACAACGGAGAGGGAGACACACACAGCTGCACTAAGAATCCAGAACTCCTCCTATTTTACCTTGAGCCTTTTCCACGAACACCACCTTGGAGTCGTGCTGGAAGTTGTGTCCGTCGATGAGCATCTTCTCCCCCCCTGGGGCGGGACATGTCTCCAAGCTCCGCTTATCCACCAGCGGCAGCTCCTGGGCTGATCTCTGGGCTGTGGGAGGGAGAAAGAAACCGGCCTCATCCTTCAGCTAATACACACCCACTCCCCATGCAGACCTGAGCATCCAGACGGAGGTTGAATCACTACCTAGACAGCTCTCACAGAGCAGTCGGTACAGCTGTAAACCACCAGCTCTTTACGTTTCAATTAAGCTGCCTCTTTGCCAGTAAGTAAAGACAGGCTCCATGTTAAGTTTATTTGTGTTTTCCTCAAATAATGGTGGATGTTCTGTCTTACATATTTGGTTAAAGAGTGTTGTCTTTTTCACTCCTCGTCTTTTTTTAATTCCGGTCTCTTACCTTTTTTTCTGAAATTATCTTTTACATTCCATTAAATATTTGCAAATTTTTTCCATCTAGCTGTAATGATGATGTCTATCCAGGTCTCTCTTGTGAAAGATAGCTGCAATTTCATCATGATTGCCTTGGATACATGCATAGAGGTTCAATAAAACCTAAATATTTTTAACATCTGAGGATAATCTTTTAGTAATTTGATGTTCTTGCTTTCTGATTTTGATAAAACTTGAATTCTCTGTTTTTTGGAAACCATCAATCTTCCCCACATCTCTGTTTCTGTCTGTTGTTCTGCCTCGCTAACACACAAAGTGAATTTTGGTCAAAAACAATTGCTCAGTGGCAGTCATTCAGAAACTAACAATGGTCTATTTCAAGGGGCTGAGATCATGGTTTAACTACTGTCTTTCATTTACCTCATAAGACTTAATCTCTATGGCAGCTCTCACTGCCAGAACCACATGAAGTTGTTGATCTGCCTGAGTTTATCCCGGTCCAGTGAAAGGTTAACTCCAGTTCAGCGCAGAGAGTCGATACAGTTTATCAAGCAAGGCCTACATCGCCCTTTGCACAAAAGATTAATACTATAGAGTTCAAATGGAGCTTACAATCACATGTACCAGAAGTTACAGGACTGCATCGAATAATTCCTGTTTTTATCAGTTAAAACTTTAGCACAAAACTTTTTGATATTAAGAAACGTCCGTTACATTTCTCAGTATGGCTATGTTCAGAAGATTGTGTCATCCGGTGACTTTCCCATGCAGAAGCTTGAGTAAAGATAATGACCTTTTCTTGAAGAGTCCTTTATGTTTTTTAATCCTCCGTGTCCTCCTTGGCTACTAGCAATTGCGTGGAGGAGGGGTGGGGGCGCATGTGTGATCATGGAAGGCTGCATCATGTGGACACGCAGACAGTTTTGTTGTCATTACTTAGAATTCTTCATGGGGGTGACAAACTATTGCTTTCATCTAATGCTTATCTTAATAGTTTAGCCTAGAACATTTGAGAAATTAGTGAAAATAGTCCATCACAATTTACCACAGTCCAATGGCATCCCATTGTATAGTATAGTAGATGTGTATAGTTTATATATATACATATAAAACTCAACAATATCTCATGACATTTTTGCTTGATGAGTTGATTATCAAAGTCTCTGCTTATTGACTAATTGATTAATCCAGTGGTTTCAAAAATTGTTGTCTTGTGATTGTTTTTAAATTGAGCAACTTCTATTTGACCCCCTTGTCACATGTATCATGTCTGACTGTCTGTCTGACTGTCTGTCTGACTGTCTGTCTGACAATAACAAACTAAGAGTATACTCTGTGAGGCTGCACTTCGACACAGCAATGGTTCAAGCTAACTGCTAACATCAGCATGCTAACATGCTCAACATGACAATGCTGACAGGCTGTTGTTAAGATGGTATATTTACCATGTTTAACATCTTATTTTAGTGTGTTTGCATTTGCTAATTAACACCAAAGCACATCAGAGGTGAATGGGAATGTAATCAGTTTTGCAAGCATTTGGTCTTAAACCAAAATATGGCAAATTAAAAAATAATTTGTGATGATGGCGCTGGATGAAAAGCCAGGAGATCACCAAAGTGATTGCAGTTCATCCTGAGTGGAACATGAATGTCTGTACCAAATTTCATTGAAAAACATCCAACAGAACAGCTAACAAAGATTCCGAAAAAAATAAAAAGTGGTTTTGTCTAGCAGAACTGATCATCTTCAAACCCCTAAAATATATCTTCATGTTGGTAGACAAAAAGTGGACTAATCCACAGTAACAATGTGAAAGGCATTATTCGACTGAGGAGTTTAGGTGAATAAAAAACAAATATGAGCAGTACTCACAGCACTCAATTGGGTTGGATGAAGCCTGCAACGACACCGTTCTCCCCGTGGCCTGGTTGATGTGAACTCTAAAAACCATCCGCACACGTGTGTTCTTGCGTCCGATGTCAGTCTCCCCCTTTCTCAGCTCAATGTCCGAATTACGCAGCTTCAAGATCCCAGCGCAGTCAATTCTGTTTGTGGAGACAAAAGAAAAAGAATTTGCCAAAGTCTTCCTGTCCACAAGGCAAATTATCACATGTCTACTCTCACAGTGTGTGATGTATGCAGTATTGCAGCCAAATCAAAAGTGGTTCACACTAGACACTGTCCTGACAGAGGCTGCCGTCATGTCAACAGAAGATCAACACCACCACCCCCAACAGCGCTTGTACACCTCAGTGGATCCACTCTTGGGTGAAATCCAACTCTATAGAAACAAATGTCATCACATCAGGAACATCATTGACCTGCAAGAGATGGTTACTAAAATACTGTTCCCCTTACACAAATCTTACAACCACGAATTGGCTGTAATGATATCTTTTGCAGCAACAAACTCTTCATCACACACTTGGTAAAAAAAACAACAACCTCCTCCTCTCTCCTCTGTCTGCACTGCACTCATTTTACTTTTTCATACTTAAATACCTCAAGCCTCTCCAAAGAGTTTCTGGCTTTCCCATCACCATGCTACTTAATGCCGCATTCCTCAAAGCCTAGTTAATGTCAACTTTTACACACATTTGAACACTCCCTAACATTCTTCTCGCCAGACACCAGGGTCTGCTGCTCCACTGGCGAAGCAATCAGGTGTTGATGCAAAGGACCCCAGCTGTTCTGCTCTCTCCGCCTACGCTTCACGCAAGCTGAGTGCAAAACCCCATACTGAGGTGTCCGGTCAGTGCCTGAGACAAAGTTTTAGAAGAAAGCACAATACCAAAAAGAGGGGCAGTATTTAATGCTATCATGTAATTTGTTAGGAGTTAATTGTAGTCATACCAAATAAAAAACAATGCCATTTGTGGCTTCATATTAGCTAACTGATTAATGATTTAATTTAATGCACTCCCTCCTGAATCATAAAGTTTAGAAATACAATAATGCCCATTTCTATACCACAACATAAAACATCTCTATGTTACAATGGAATTCATGTCAAAACGAATAAATCACCCACAAATCCACCGCCTACACTTTAAGTACTCTGAGGTGTATCCCCCATGAGAAAAGAGAAACCATATCCTGAGATGAAGTCGTTGTATAAGGGGAGCTTATGTGTTACATCCATTAAAACACAGAGAAAGTGCTGATGCTAGCAGGCTGCTACTGACTGCAGCTCAGACAGAAACCCCAGGCCCCGGTTAGCAGCCCAGAGCTTCCCCAGTAATCTGATCTCTGAGGCTTATATAAAATGGAAAAGCCACCCGTCTGTGTACAGAAGGCAACACATTCACAACCCAAACACACAAAAGGCACACACACTCATGCTGGACACACACAGGATAGTAAACATCAGGAGCAAGCTCAGTATCTCCAGATTGTTAGTTTTTGACAATAGGAAGCAAGCTAACATGGTTCAACAGGGTTTCATCAGCCCAACTGGAAAACCATTTCCCCCTGCAGAGGGCTGGAAGGATACCTCAGTTAAAAGTAAACTCCAAATAATTGAACAGTGATGCACTTGTTTGCAGAGTGGCTTGTGTTTACCACATCAGATTTTCACTACATCATGGCCGGAGGTACTTTTTGGTCAAGTCAGGTCTCAAGCCAGTTTAGACAAGAAAAGTCAATGTTAACTAAGTTAGGACTTGGTCAGGACTTTGAAACACACAGCGTTTTGAGAAAGATGTTTACTTATAGAGGCTTTATACTTGTCTTGGACTTTGTCTTAAAGGTTCCATGGTATGACAATGTAACTTTGATGTGTGATGTCCAATTGAGTCATTTAGGCCTTTGAATTCCCCAAGGAATAAAGGCCATCGACAAAAGCCTTCCATCTTCTCTGGTCTTGTGCCTTTCAATCAATTCGCTGCCATGAAAGCCCCTCCTTGACTTTTTTCAGAAGCCTCAAGATGTTAAAAAGTTGGTTTTTCACCCAATATATCCTTGTTTGAATGTTCTACAGTCACCTCAATGTTATGGGTACAGGCCCTGATACTCACATGGCCCGCATGTTGTTCTCAGGCAGCAGTGGGATCTCCAGGGTCTTGGTGTTGTTGTGCAGGGCCTCGTGGCTCGGGGTGGACACCGTCTTCCCAGTGATGCGGTGGACCTGGTAGAAAGCGTGGGGCCTCAGCAGCCTGTCGTCAGCTGTGCCAATGAACAGCTGAAGGGTCAGAGGCTCGCTCTCCATGTAGCCGTGGAGCTAAGAGGGGATAAAGAAAGAAAAAAGACACGGTTGCGGTTAAGCTCCATGTCCTCTTCCATTTGCATGCTGTTAAGGACAAACGCAGGTCTTTTAGAGGTCAGGCTCTCAGTGTGATGGTCTTCAAACAAAGCACCCATTTAGGATCTTGTAATCACCCTTTTCATCTACTTTAATTTACTACCAATGGCCTGTATATACTTCCTCCATCAGTTCATGTCAGGCCTGCCAAGATGTTGATCCTACAGTAGCTGAGCCTCAGGGGCAGCTGCTGCCAGAGAGCAGGAAAACCACCTACAGCGAGCAGCGTTTTGATTTGTGACCAGACTAAGCTAGTGTTTCAGAAAAGTCAAAGTCATGTCAGTCCCACCGAGCGCCGGCAAATCAGGGTCAAGAAAAACTCTCAGCAGTGACCCTGCTCTGTTTTTTATCAGTAAAATGAACCCGGCACGATGGAGTTGGAGACAGCAACAGAAGTGCTGCTCGCTGTAGTTGGTGGGCTCGACCCAGAGCTTCTAAAGTACTCCCAGACCTCCATAGGTGTTGCTTGACACGAGGCCTCCTGCCAGGATGACCTCAACCACCCAAACTGCAGAGTGCAGGCATGAAGCCCAAACCCACAGGCTGAAATCTGAGAACAGCAGCTACTACTGACACACCGTCAGAGTTATGTATGTTATCTATACAGGAATCAGAGCAGAATACTTGGCATTTTGACATCAACGCAATTGAAAGACACACAATGTGTATGATAAGAAATTACAGGGCTTCCAATGTAGGAATGCATGAAAAGAAAATAAAGCATTGGATTATATGGAGAAAGTGTTCCTATTTATTTTTGTTTGAGAAGTTAAAGCAGCAATCCATAGTTTTCATTACAAAGATGGTAGAGCATATTTTGTTGCATTTATGAATCATTTTCACTTTGTCAGATTACAGTGAAATAAAATGTCATAAATGAACCAGGTACAGTGTGTGAACAAAAATATGTTTGCAGATGAAATGTGACAACACTCTCATTGTTGTAAAGACCTAACAAACCTGATGAATCTCCACCAACACAATTAACATGTTGTTTGTAGTGTTTCTACACATTCCATTGTAAGATACTTATGTATTAATGGTATGTTATTAATAAAGAAACTTGGATTTCAGCATTTTCCAAAAGGCCTAATTTTTTTAGCCAAAACATCACAACTGATCTTATTTGTCAAAAACAGGTGGAAATCTGTCCATGCTTTTCATTACTTTTGAACAAATTTTGCTGCACTTAATATGCCACCAAACATTAAGTCTGAATAAGAGGAAGTACTATTGTTGGCCCGTCAGGGCTAAGTAATGTTACGGTTTCATCTATGAATGATTTCATTTTCAAAATTATGCAATAGTAAGTTTGAACTAAACCATACTTAATTTGCAAAACATAAGGAGTATTGTTATCTTTGGCTATAGGCTATGGCATGTATAAAACTAAAACTGAAATAATGTGACTTAATGAGTCAAAATTGGCATAGATGGGTAAGAAAAATGGACAATATGTGCACAGTAATAGCACCAGACCATGTCAACATGTTATAGCTGAACCCCACCTAATTATACACCGCTGTGGATGAGATTGTGAGCAAAAGCAATCGGCAGGGAAATGTGGAAATGAAGACCACAGCTTTCACTTGAGGCAAGGAGGAGTGCCCACAACAAGAGTGAACAGCTCGGACTTTGGAGGCACAACATGTGATTTGGAGGAGGATCCCTGTCAGAGTTAAGAGCTTGCAGAAGTTCTCTATATTTGTGTAAGGAAATGGGTTGCTGCCTAGCAATGCTGTTTATTTAGGAAGCAGGAAGGAGTGTGATGAAGTGAGGAAGCCCGCTCACAAGGTTAGATGGTTACTTTCAAACAGTAATCACAAACAGATTACTCAGTATCTGCTTTGAGTTATTATCAGAATGACATTCTAAGCAAACAGGAATAATTTAACTCGATGATTCCATCTGAGCAGTTTCGGATTTTGAAGTATGACTTTGTAGAAACATTTGTTCACATCAGCATTAACATGGATCATTTCAAGATGTAAAATTATCAAAGTGGCAACATTGAAATCAAGAAACCTTTCCACTCTGAATCATCTGTTTTCTAAAGCAGCGGCAGCAGACAGTTATGATTTGGCATCGCGATTAAATCACTGTGATACCACTTTAGGTAAACCCTTTGCTCCTCCACCCTGGCAATGCAGCGATCCCTCCCTAGTTCATATTATCACCCACAAGAGGAATGCAGAGACTCTGGCTGCACAAGGCACCAGAGAGGAGGAGAGAGGGGCGAGGGCCACTGGGGCTTCCTCTCCAGTTCTCTCATAAACCCTTCCAGCTCTGAAAGGATGATCCCACACACAAACACACACAGACACACTATATGGATACCTGTGTTATAATCTTTTGGAGAAGGAGAGAGAGAGAGAGAGAGAGAGAGAGAGAGAGAGAGAGAGAGAGAGAGAGAGAGAGAGAGAGAGAGAGCTCAGTGTGATCGGCAATTCATCTTGTCACGCTTTTTGCTTCACATGATATGTGTTAATTATACTTTGGTTAGATGTCTAAATTTGATTAAGGTCGAGAAAAGGCACATGACTCCAAAATATTAATGCAGAAAAAAAGCTCCTTGGCTGGACTTTTCAGCAATGGGCTGGTCATGAAAGCGGTGTTCAGACATAGAAAAAAAGAAGACCTCACAGACTTGAATAGAGGGTATTTCCTTTCCACCAAAGTACAGCATGAAACCCTGAGCATTAACTGTGGCGAGGACTACACAGAGCACTTCAGAGGGACATACTTCAGTCTGCTGCTGGCGTTAGGGCGGGTGTGGTCGAGGCAGCGATGGCATTGAAAGTGAACAAAAATAGCCGGCTTAGCCGTGCTGGATGCAGGACGTGGAGAAAAAAAGTGCACCATACAGAACAAGACCTTCCAGAATAAACTCTGTAAAGTCTGGGCCGGGTTTGAGTCACAGGGGCGGCGGGACAAGCCACAGAGGATTCGTCAGCCAGCATCCACAGCAGAGGCTGCAGCGCTGTGTGTACCATGTAATCAGGAAGTCACAGAGATGGGGCTGCCTTGTCTGAGGCTCCCTCCAACATCTTCATCAGAGCCTGCCAGAAACGTGTGTGGTTTAGTCGCTGCCGCCTCCGCAGGACGTAGCGCGCGGTGATGTCAGCCGTACACACGGGAACTTTCCTAAACAAAGGGAAGTCTGTGTGGTTGGGGTGGTAGCTGGCGGAAAAGTAGGGGGAGGTTTGGGTGTAGGTTTAAAAAGAACACACACTCTCTCTTTCAGCCGGGGTGAACCCAGACCCCGGTCATTAAATCATTAGCACCTTCTCATGGACAAATACATGCGTCCTTTACAGATGTGTGGCAGGAGCCGTAACACGCTGGACGATACATTTGGTTTCCAAAGGTCTTATTCAACAACTACATACAAATATGCATACAAACGTTGTTAAATTTACCTTGAAAGCATTTTGAATAATGGCTTGTTAGAGACAACGATCCTTCAGTGGGATGAAACTCTGTCCAACATACTAATACACAGTCTGTACTATACTGTATACTTATACAGTAGTTGAACAATGTTTGTTATACTTGTCTGTTTAAATTTAAATGTCTGTTTATGGTATATAACGTGTATATGTTTGTATCGGCCTCATAAATCCATTTCCTCTCAGGGTTTAAACATGCTAACCTAAATTCTTGCCCACTGCAGGGAAAACGAAACAGTGGCTTATTTAAACATTAAATAAATTAGCAATATTAGCATACTTTAAAGTTGAGTATTCACTCTCCTTTACACTCTGTTTTGGTTTCCACTAACTCACAAGGGGGAAATCTCTCTTTAGCTGCTAAAAGCTCCACTTTGTTCACTTGCAAGTCGCTAACTTTATTTTTCTGCCGTTCAGCAGGTAGAGCAGCCTATTTAAGTGGGAAACTTAATTTTGCACTGGTCTGGTGTGAATACTCAACTTACTTAAAACCAGCTTGGAGTTGGTATAGAGTGAGTATAGAATTGGGACACAGCTTGTTTATTCTTTAAATGTCTGATTAGCAATGTTAACGTTCCCCATTCAAACTAAAGGGCACATCTAGCTAACTGTTCCTCTGTGGTTCAAAGGAAAACTCACTGTACAAAGACATTTCATCAAAAGTGAAGGGCAAACACAGGAAACTCTACCCCACATGTGACGAATATCTGGTTAACTTGCAGCCTTATTGTAATATATTAATAAAATGTCAAAAGGTATTAATTAAAGTGACAGCCAGGCTCACCGCTCACTTTGTCCGACTATGTGCTGCAGACCCTTTATTTATTCAGAGACTGAGGTCAGCAGTATGGAGTAATGGTTGGGGGACCAGATGGGTTTAAAACCAAAACATATCTGCAGTTGTCCACATTTTTTTCTTTAGACTCGACCACCAGAGCGACTGTGGTTAAAGCTCATGACTAAGCTCTTACTGGCCATGCTACATCGCTTTGTAACTGTCTGCACTCGACAACGTAATGGAAAAGTCTGAGTCACCTTTGTCTGGACAGGAACTGACTGAGTGGACTGGTCTTTCTAATAGCATACCTATGGTATTCCATTCAGAATGTGACGTCTTTGAATAACATAACAGCCAGGCCTTGAAACACATGTCGCCCCAATCTATTTTAACACAAGGTAAAAAAGTGTTGAGGCGAGAGCTGACGAGGTAAGGAGAAATGGGTCTAATGGCTGCACCGTGTGTTGGTCTAATCACAGGAAACCAAACAGTCTAGCTCAGAGGTTCTTAACATATGGTTTGGGTCCCGGAACGAGTCATGAGAAAAAACTGAGGAACTACAAGACGATAACTGTTATAATTATTCCTATGACACAAAGTAAAGATAAAGTCTAGACATTTGCAACATGTGATAGTGTTTCTCAGATAGATACTGCTTCTTTTAAAAGACATCACAAGCGAAAGAAGCACTGGTTTGGCAGACCTGAACGACTGGGTGTCCTCCTGCCAGGGCCTTCACTGCTCCTCGGCTGCCTTCTGTCTCATAGTGGGCTCGGTGGTGGGACTTGGGCTGCACGTCGATTTGCAGCTTGTACGGTCCCGAGGTGGATGGCAGCTGCCAGTCAAGAGCTGGCAGGGATGGGCTGTTGGGGCGAACATATGTCCAACATGTCAACTTAGCAAAGAGAGGGGATGACTTATTTTAGATGCACTTGTCTAGGTAAAATGTGCAACATATAAACAATGTGATATGCCAGAGCCTGTGATAAACGCCCGTTATGAAATTACAAATATGATTAAACGTACTTGTTGCCAGTACTCACAAGTCTGTGTACGATACAATATACTTTATTGTCCCCTTAGGGAAATCTGCTATAGACTCAAAAGCTGAACCAAAAAAGAAATGCTACCAGTCACAACAATAAATTGCACATATGGAGAACATTTTATATAATTTCTCAGTTGCCAAAAATAGTGAACCAGTTTTAGTTTTATGCTCTTATGCACACAAAAAGCTATTCCCCTCAAGTTTTATTGATTTGAACAGATGTTCAATTCCAAAATCTTCACATCTTAAACTGTCATAGCTTGCTTACCTGACATATTGCTTTGGCTTGGACCAGGAGTATGGGTGCTGTGGCACATCCAGAAACCCACCACAGTAGCCCTCCTTCTTTAATGGCAGGCGGTTGGAGGAGTGTTCATCCTGACAGAGCTCCCGTGGACTCAGCTCCTCACCTCCAGGCTCCACCTTCAGGCTGACTGTGGGGCTGTGCTCCAGGCTGGTTTTCCGGGCTTTAATGGGGATTCCCTCCACAAGGTCAGCCACTCCATCTGTGGTCAGGGCATTGATGGCTGCCAGTATGGCTGAGTTGGTGTACTGATTGGTGTTTGGCAGCCAGCTCTCCTCTGTGATACTGAGGCGAGGGGAGGTCTGCGGGGACAGTCCAGGGGAGTGGTTGGGCGAGTATGGGTAGTGCTTGTGTGAGGCCCCGCTGCCGTTAAAGCTGTACTTCCTCTTTGCACCACAAGGAGAGTTGGGCCTGGAGCTACGCTGACCCATCCAGGTGTCATCTGTCACGCTTGTGCGAGGAGAGGTGGAGGGGGAGTGGCGAGGGGAGCCGCCAGAGGTGTAGCCTTCACCTGGCAGGGTGAGGGTGGAGCCCTTGGGGGACACAGAGGGCGACTGCCAGGGGGAGTTCTGGGGCGAGTTGTCGTAGTTGTAGGAGAAGCTTGATTCATAGGAGGAGGCGTCGGAGTGGCAGCTGCGAGATGAGATGCTGCTGGCCGGGCTGAGACAGCTGGGGTCGCGGTAACTATCTGCACTGGGGAGGGTCAACGTCACTATGGAGTTGACTCGCTTGGCAACAGGAAGGCTGTTCTCTTCTACCTCATCCTCAGGGAACTGGCCGTAGGCTGTGATCTCGATGCGAGGGCTCTCCAGGGTTGGAGCTCCGTTTGGGCGGACACTTGAGGTTGAATAGCTGGCCACTCTCATGTCATCCTGGGTGTCATAAATGAGAGGCTCAGTGACAGAGACAGATATAGTGGGGCTGGAGTGGAGACTGTGGTACTGAGAGGGAAGACAAGGGTTGCCCAGTGAAAGGGAGAGACTGACGTTTGGCGTGTAGCCATATGCATCTGGAAAGCAAACAGATTGACTTTGTTACCATGATAATCAAACACACATTCACTGGCTCTCTTACTGAGTGGGAGAGAGTTGCCAAGTTGAGTCTTTTGAGAGTTGTTGCAGACGTTTTGCCTATAATGGCTAAAGAACGGCTTCCTTAACAGATTTGCAAAGCAAAGGTGGGAGACACGAATAAAGGTTCCAAAAATAACTCCATTCCAAAAATAACCAGCAGGTAAAACTAGGTGTTTTTTTCCACTTCACATTGCCACTACAGCCCATAAACTGTAACATTATGAAAACACACACTAATGCTTTTGTTGGCTAGTTTCATGTACCAACAGCCATTGAAAAATAAACACAGGCGGACCATGATTGGTTTATTTGCATGCTTTACCCAGGGGGGAGCTTGTGGTCTCGTGCCAACTCTCCTGCTGGGTCATATGAAACTCTGCCTGTCTGTGGCGAAGGTCACAACCAGGGGCAGGGGGGGTTATATGGTGCATGAAGCTGGGTGAATGTAACCACAGTGGAGCACATTGATACGGATGTAGACGTCAGCTGCAGACAGACAGATGCAGTCACCACAGCTCCTGTCTGCTGTAAATTAAAGAGAATTAGGGGCCCCACCATAAAGTCTATGACATCAGTGCAGCCCAATATGACTCCTTGTAATAAAAGAAAATGATGCTTAGCCTACATTTAATGCCGCTTGCGGTGTGTGACACGGTAGCACGAAAAATGTTTGTTTTCTAAAATTAGACTGCTGTAAATTAGCTAACATCCGCACAGGTAGCCGGGGGGGGGGGGGTTAAGATGGCAACTGAATCGCTTACATTTTTTACCCATAATGCCATCTCAGTCATTAGCACAGGTTCAGTTCTAACTATTTTGGAAACACTTTTTAACCATGTGGCCACGCCCACCTTGCCCAAATCATAGGGAGGGGCGCATGCACATCTTCACCACTGCTTTAATACTGTTACTAACCGCAGTAGGGGGCTCAATATAAACATTCAACTGGGCAGAAAGTACAGATGAGACCCGAAATCAATATAACATAGCAGCTCAATGCATCGCATCCGGGCGTAAAGTGTCAATGATGAAAAGCAGAATAAATGCCACATGAATAGCTTTACACTGTGATAATAAAAAAGGAAAGCCTTCTGTAATAAATAAAAGTCAAACTTACCCTCTTCAGCAGATTTCATTTTCTTCTTTGCGCAGAGAGTATTTCTAAGATCAAACTCTGAGTGCAGATGGAAGCGATTCTGTATCCATAAAGCGGAGTTTATATATTCCACAGCTGTTGCTTCGGATCCTCTCTCGCTGTATCGCCGTTATCAACGAGAATTAGAAATAACAAAAGTAAAAAAAAGGCTACTTCAAAAAGAGAAAAGGTCGCATCCGAAAAGTAAACCTCTAAAAGAGATGCGTAAAAAATTATTAAAACATGTGGAATAAGATCATGGCTGAGACAGAAGTATTCTTTTAGACAAGTTATTTTCGTCGCGGTGTTCAGATCTGATCTGCGTCGGGGGATCCTGGCTCTGCTGGGTCGCGGTGACGCACTGCTCCGGCGCACAGAGGACTTCTGCGCTTTTAAACTCGGGGATCACCTCGGCGGCGGCGCACCGCCCCTCTTGTCTGACGCATCTACACGCTCGAGCACCAGGTGGGTCCAGTGGAGATCCTCTCCCACACTGGGCTTTCCAGAGGCAAAACAGGCCAATTAGCAAAGCTGGCAGTAAAGCCTGAAGGCTCTGAGAAGAGTAAAATAAGCCTCGCCACGGCAGAGCCACATGCAAACCTCCAGTGATTGGAACGAACATACAGCGCCCATAAAGCTAGTGCAGCTGGACATGAGACAGGGTGGTGAACGTCCATCTGAATATAAACACTGGAATAACTGGAGTTAAACTGACAGAGCAAAAGCTAAAAACCTATTGTTGGGTGACAGTTGTTAAAAGAAACTCAAACTATATCCATGGCTGACTTAATGAGCATGGAGAGCTCTGAAGTTTACACCAACTGTATCTAAACTATCTTATCTTACTTTCCATTGGCATCATTCACCATGGAGCCATCAATGTGTTGCTCCAAGACGCATGGAGGAATCTCTTAAAAAAAGGTTTTATGTGCAAAATAATCCTCACGTGCATTTTTACAATAAACGGCTGCATCCTGAAAGAGCCATTCATCGACTGCTGCAGCCGATGGATGTTCGGTCAGAGGCGGCTGGGTTTTCAGATTGCAGCTGAAGCTGCAGCAGAGACAGACAGGTGAACAGAGCAGAAACATGGCAGAACATGAAGCTCAACATGCTGCCTCATAAGGCATAAAACATAACGCTTCCTTCAGATGTTGTCTGTGCGTCTCATGGAGTTTTGAAGTTATTGCAAAGACAAATAATTGTTTTCCACTTCCTCCTGACAGACTGCACGTCTTCTGGGACACAAAATACATAATTATCCATACTTGTAATCATAGAAGTATTATATAAAAATCAAGTCATATATACCCAGTCATTTGACACGCTGAACTGAGAATCTTCATAAAGTTTTCCATAGGCCGCACTCTGCGGTTGGTGTATACTTATACGGCTTCTCTGTCCTCGGCGCATTCGGTCCCATGTAGGCAGGGTTGTTGCTATCTTTGGCAGGCCTGGACCTCTCAGCAGCTGGCAACAGGCTCGGAGTTTCTGTGATGACAATAGTCACATGGCGGCTCTGTGGTCTGTCCATCCCTGGAGGTGCAAAACTACATTGCTGCACTGCAGCATCTTCTCAGCTGGCCCTAGTTGGTGTGATCCTTAAAGGTGGCGGACTGAAGTGTTATGCCACTTCCCCTCTCAGCCAGGAAGTGTTAAAGTCTTCATTTAAAGGCCATAACTCCCACACTGTCTTGTACTACTTTATATTTGCAGTTGCGTTTTCCCTGTGGTGAGATCACTTTATGTTGTTCCTCTTTTAATTTCTTTTGGGGATTCAGTGAATTGGGAAAACTACTTGCACATCCAATATATACATTTTTTTATGCAGGTGCATTTGGAGAGGCTCAACATGTTGCAGTCTGCTCTTGCATTCAGATCAGAGGTTTTCAGAGTCAACCATGGACCTCCTCTCAGACAAAGCTTGGAAAAAAGGCAAAACCTCATCCCATTAGTTTATTTGCTTATTTAGCTCAATTCCCAATCCTATGGGATCATGACTAGGTTATGTGAGCTCATGGGCCAAATAGCCTACTTTTGCCATCTGACATAACTTCAGACTACGTCAAACATTTAAAAAATATCTGACTCTGGGAAAGTGGGAACAACAGTCAAATTTCCACACATTTAGGCTATTCAAATTTATAATGAATAATCATTTTTCCCTTGCATTCCCTGAGCCTCCCCTGAAAGAATTGGGAGCCCCTCCGGGCAGGGCCCTGCCTATTACTTTGAAAACCTCTAGATTAAATGACTGGAACGAAAAGTGTGCAAGTTTTTGACCCTCTGGCTGCATCTGCATAACACTACTTCCTAAAGCCTGAGTATCCAACTATTGACTTCAAAGTACAACTCTTTCCATCCTCCTCCTGGGGTTTTAGTGACTGCTTATAGAAAAACTGTTTCAGACATCAGCTCTTAATCCACATTTGTCTCCATTGTGCAACAACACGGCATGCATGCCCCACATCCAAAGCAATATTCCCTCCTCACCCACTGGGATCTCATTTTGGCCGAGCTCTCTCTCCAACAGAGAATCTGAGGGAGTGACGGCACTTGTGAAATCCTAGCCGTCTGTTTCATCATGGGGACGTGTTTTGGTGGCTCCCCAATCATTCCAAGAACCCCACACGTTTCTTTGACCTCATGGAAATCTCTCATGGGGCTGGGGGGTGTAACAGTGATGTGTAACTGAAACATGTGCTGCAGTAAACACTTCCACCCGTCTGCAGTCAATAAATAGCTTCACTGCTGATTGACTTGAGGACCCTTCTACGTCAGGACGGTGCTGTGGCTAGTAGTTTTTCCAGACATGCAGGCCTGGTGCTGGTTAGTGGACACCTTGGTCACAGGCCACTACAGACCGGATGGATCCAGAGCCACAACTAAAAGAAGAGCACAGTAGATAATGAGAAACAATGCCAACGTCCTGCCTTGATAATGCAGACACCCAGAATGAACAGAAGACTCCCCTTTGATATCATCAAGCTGCTTTTCACTATTGGCACAAGAGACACTGAATTTGTTCAATGCTGATGTTGTTTTTAGGTTTAGGACTAGGTTAGGTTTCATCGGACTAGGTTAGGTTTCATCGGACTAGGTTAGGTTTCATCGGACAAGCCTAAACCAATTCTCAGGTCAGTTGAGTCCACATCAAATCTCCAGTCTCTATCTGCTCAGCACCAAATGTCAAACAGACTAAGTTAGCAGCTAGCTGGTGAATAGTCTGGAGAATTTAGGGGTTGGTGACCAAAAACGGAGCTAAAAGAAACTGAATAATAGACATATATTCATCAAGTGTCCCGAAAAAAAGGCTCCAAAGTAATGCTAATGTTGCTCTGTGTCTGCTGGATGTGTAAACAGGCAACTTCAAAATGTACAATACTTAAAAAGGAACTTTACATCAGGCTGTGACATCACGGTGTACAGACACACCCTAGAGTACGTTTCTACATCACTGAAGCAAAGCAGAACAACGCAAACAAGATTTTCATCTGCTGTTAGGTTGCTCTTTTATACAAAGACTTCCCCACACCGTATTGAGGGTTTAAGGCAGTGATACACAGGGCAATTGTTGGGCAACTTGGACGGGCCGCAATGGACTGGCTCAGAGTTGTCACTTTAATCCCACAGGAACATCTTGTTACTATGAAACAAGTCCCTGTGGCACACTTTCATGCTGGTCTTTATTGCCTAAGTGCATCTTTGTAACTAAAATATTTCAGATGGTTGACAAGTGAAAATCGCCATCACAAGACTGTCACGTTATAACTGTAGCAGGATTTAACGGTTTACAGGGAGAGCTTTACACTGTGCCAATGTGTGACCTTCACTGTGAGCTACGAGTACAGCTTAGTGACGACAACACAAACTAATAAAAAAATAACACTCTACACAATGTCCTTTATGGTACAATCCTTTTGGCTAATGAGCGACACAATCACATTGCTAATTCAACCAGACTGTAGATCATCTCATGTCAAGAAAAAAAAAAAATCAAAACACATTTTTGACCCCATGTGTGATCCCTACAGCCGGGAGCTTTGCCCAACTGCGTTCCCCAAAGTTTCACTTGGTGTATCAATATTTGAAAGGTGTGGGAGGGGTAAAGGCTCAGGAATGGGGGGGGTGGTCTCACTGTTACAAACCCACACATTTTTGTCGTCTGCCATCCTGTATGTGGCCACTGTCAAACTTTGCAAATACTCTATGACGTGGTTTGGCCACAACGAGGTGGAAAAGACCTCGACTTGCCTTTCTTTCCACAGTTCTAACCCTCAGAATCCAGTGCTTGGCTTCATTTGTGTCTGAACAAAAACACGATGGAACATTGGACAGCGTTGTAAGTTATTCATAAACTAAGAAACAACCCAAAATGCTGGCTTTACCACTGCTGAATCACCTGTTTGTTTTGGAAAAATGAATTGGAAGGAAACTGAAAAAAAATAAAAATATTACTGTACTTCTTTGTGTTTTTGAGCCTGCTCACACACCCCTCTCACCATATGTGCACTCATAACTGCTATTTTATTAAGTGTTTCTTGATGAAGAATAATAAAACATTATAAATAGTCCCTATGATCAAGATTTGAGCTCAGACTGTGCCCAGAAATCTGGTTTCAGGGGACATTAAGTAATCTGCGACCAAAACATTTGCGAAAACTTCAAAAGGGTTTTTGGCTCAGCTTCTACTGACCTGAAAAGACACGAGAGATGAATAGAAAGGTTGTTAAAGATCAAAGAAAAATGTGTGGTGTTACATATCACCATGCAAAAACACTACATGAATTATCTCGATTTTGTCACTGCTTAAGAAAGAAATGAAATCTCACCACCTGGTGATGTAATCACTGAGTCACTGGTATTAATCATGCATGTATTTATATTCCGCTCAGTTTGATTAGGGAGTAAATATCTTTCTTTTTGCATCTTCAAAAAAATGCTTTTTTTTGTTTTGTTTCCTCCTGAGGTCGGTTGGATATTTTCAGCCTGTCAGAGGAGTGGTGTGACCCCACTCACCACACCACACACCACCACCATCCCCGCTCTCCAACAGTCAGACTTCCTGTCTCCCATCAATGTTCTCCTTTTTTCTCGGCCGCTGTGACGGAATCCCCTGCTCTGTTTCCTGTTGTGAAGGCCCGTTGCTTGGCTACAGTCGAGGGAGGCGTTTTCATAGCCGAGGGAGAGTTTGCAGAAGGCCGGGAGGTTCATTTTCTCTCCCCGACGCCCCCAAACTTGGCGTTAACTCGAGCGCAACACTGACTAAGCAACAGTTGCCCAAGGAGCACAGCACTTTACTATCGCTCAGCTGTTGGCCATGGCTCCTCATGCCCAAGGTCTTTGAATGGAGCTAGTGTAAGTGTAAGTGTGGTAAGCAACGACCAGTTTGCTGCACACTGTGGTCGGCCCGCGAAGCTGTTGACATGAGGAAGTTTGTGCCTACGTGATCCCGTCTAAAAAAACATCCTTAAAAGTATTTCTACTGATTGTAGCACATTCATTTTAAAGATAGCTCAGGATTTGGCATTTCCAGCACATTTCTTAGGAAAACAATTAATGTGCACAAATAATATGTTTCTGCTAAGTCAGAAAGTACATAAACTTTCATTATTACATTACATTAAGTTAGAGGGGGAGGAAGGGGACACGAACAATGTTATAGCTAGTACATTTTTCAGAGGTGGTGATGTTGATTAGTATGAACAAGAAAGCGCTTTATTAAATAAACTAAAAAAGACAATGTAAGTGTGCTCTCTTACGCAGAAAACTGTAGGTGCTAACACTGTAAACTATTTAAAATATTAGTGTTAAATGTTTGCAAGTGAGACGTTGTACAGGAGCTGACGTTCAAGTTAAAGCACTTAAAGCTGTTGATGTGAAAAGCAGCTGAAGTGTAATTACTGAGTTACTGTTATTACACGTCTAATGGCTTTCCAGTACATTTCTCTTGTGTTATTATTCCACATAACATATCTAAGATTATAGAAGTGTAAAAAATAATGTGCTGTGTCGAATAATTTCAAGGGACATACTTCAGGGGGTCCCCAGTATATTCTTTATCTTGTAAGGAGTCCTTGGCTGAAAAAAGATGTTGTATACGACGTCAAACTAGTATATAGGGTGTGTGTGTGTGTGTGTGTGTGTGTGTGTGGTGAGTTTTTTTCAGGTCTCTCTTGCAATTGTAGGCCATCCAGAAGCTATTTAATCCAACTGGAACTTTGCACTCCTTTTTGGAGCATTTGTACAATAAATCAAATCAAAGTTAAAGTAAAATTTCAGTTGAAGTGCCTCAGTGGTAGAGCGGTTGCCTGCCAATCGGAAGGTTGGTGGTTCGATCCCTGGCCCTGCAGTCCCACGTCGAAGTGTCCTTGGGCAAGACACTGAACCCCGAGTTGCCCCTGGTGCTGCGCATTGGAGTGTGAATGTGTGTGAGTGTTTATCTGATGAGCAGGTGGCACCTTGTACGGCAGCCTCGGCCACAGTGTATGAATGTGTGTGAATTGTGAATGTTTCCTGTATGATGTAAAAGCGCTTTGAGTAGTCGTTAAGACTAGAAAAGCGCTATATAAATACAGTACATTTACATATCTTATAATGTTAACCGCTTGAATATAAGATGTTGTACGGGAGATGCTGAAGCACTGAAAAGGCGTCAAAGTGTCTGTTAAAATGGAAGAGCCAAAACCAGTTGACATCAACTGGAGTTTATTACTGAAAGCATTTGAAAATGTAGTATTAAGTTTTAACCCTTTATGCAGTTTTATGTAAGAACTGAAAGTAGTTGAAAAGTTAAAGCTGAAGAACTGTTAGCTGAATAATAGGAGTGGAAAGCAGATGAAATGTCACTTGATGAGTTAGCACTGAAAGCAAATGAAATGTAATTAAGGCTGGAATGCTGGACTTTTACATATAAATCAACATCCATTACATTAAGGCCAATGCCAAACAAGCTCACACAATGATGATTAAAACTGTTGAACCAGGGAGTGCTCTCTGTATTTCGCAGTATACCAGAGCTGCGGTGTCTGTGGCGACTTTCCCGTGCTGGTTCCCCGGAGGAGACGCGTTTTACAACCAGCCAGAGGGGGCATGAGCTGCAGCTAGCAGTATCATAGAAGCAATGGTGGAAAATCCTAAGAAGCATCCGAGAAATGTTTTTGGGGTGGATGCTGAAGTTAAAAAATAAACTCTGCATTCGAAGAAAGGATTTAAGTAAAAAAAAAGAAAACAACCAATGGCGAGGACAGTGTAGCTTTTTCCTCGTTAAACGTTGAAAGACGAGACGAGAATAAGGGCAGATATAATTACCTCATCTGACGACTCCGTGGCTGCATCTTGTAACCCTTGTTTGATAGCTCCTCGGTTTGATGGCTCCTCGGTCGAACCGGAAGTTGTGTCTCTCATCAGTGAAGAATGCTCTTTATCCGCCCCGAGGACTGAGGGGCGGGCATCGAGGAGCTATAGGCGAGGATACCCGAGAGCGGCCTTCCCAGAAGCCGTGCAGCTGAAAGCCGTTGCTGACTCCACCCATACAGCTGACGAATTGATGTGGCGCTTCAGAGTAAAGGACGTCTTATCCTTCTGAAACACATTTGCTTGTTGCCTCTCTCCTCCGATGATTTCCTCGCATCTCTCCCTTGCCTCCTCGGTGAGAGGGACTCAGACGCGAGGAAGTGAAGGAGTCAAGGAGGCAATTTAAAAGGTTATAGGATGTAGCCATTCACATGGCCTTTTCTTTCCCTCTTCCCTTATGTGGAAGACTTGAAGACAGCGTTCCTGAGGGCTGGAGAGATGCAACGAGCTCACCTGCAGGCAAACGTCACAAGAATGTGTCGTCAGCGTTTGTGTAATTACTCTCACTGCTGGAGGGGGAAATCAAAGTTCCGCACGGCAGGTTCAAGGAGACAAAAGCACTACAATTGTAAGCAGTTGAATTGTTAAGAAAAACAAAACGAAGCACATGTAATGTAAGTTGAACAGCAAACAGTGAAAGTAATTTAAATATCAGTTGTATTTGAAGTGCCAGAAATAGTTGAACTGTCAGTTGACTAAAACTCGGCTAAGGTTAGTTAGATGAAGTCTCAGCTGATGTGTAAGCAATGAAAGCAGTTAAACTGGGATTTAAATTTATTTAGTAAAGTATTTAAAAAGTAAACAATGAAAGCAATTTCAGTTGAAGTTCAAGAGCAAAAGACAGCAGTAGAAATGCCAGTTGGTATAAGTAGGAACAACTTCTAAAAGTATCTTCTATGGTCAGTTGAAAAGAAAAATAAGTTGACAAGTCCAAAATAAAAGCCTTATTTCTTCTGCTTAGTTTGACTCAACACGTTACTACACATTCAAAACCCTCGCGGCCACCACCCGACTCCCTTAACTTAATCTTCATCAAACCATTAAATGTTTCAAAAGTTGTCTGGAGTACATTTATGGCAAAGATGCAGACAATGTTTGCATTTTGGAAATCACAGTAGCTGATTTTGCAACTGTAATATATTTTGTATATGACTAAATAATTGAATGTTTGACCCCTGGACTAGTCTTCCTCAAGACAACTTAACTCTTCTTCTCCCATCAAGTCAGCGAGGGAATATCATTACCTGTAACTTTATCTCTACTGGTTGTCGTTTCTTAATTCAAACAGGGTACTGTGGAATTTTATAACAACCTCAGTCAGATGGAATATGGCTACAGAAGCCACTTAGCCGCTTAGTAACAAGATATCATAATGGCATAATGGCAGGTCTCCCTCCAGCATATAAAAAAAGCAGCACAAATGTGAAAAAAAGACACTAATTTTACAAATGTTCCATGCATCTGAAATTTCTGCTGCGTAAGTGTTTTGTATCCCACTTATGGGTTGGATATAATCTAGTTTACACAAAGAAGTGTTTTTCAAAAACGCCTCATCCTGGAGGGCTTTACGTTAAGTTATGGACGACAATTTGTTGAACAAGACACGAAGCACTCGATTATAAACCTCCGTTTTGACAACGTAAGAACTTCACTGTTGTGTTGTCGTACGTGACAGCCATTAGATCAGAGCATGCAGCTTTTCTTACAGAAAAAGGACAGGGTTGTTGGCTTTGCAGTATAGGTTTGGGCTCTCATCTGTGTATGTTTTACATAAAGTATGCACTGAATGTATGTAAACCCATTTGACTGCCAAAGTGCCACAGGGACTGAAGAAAATGTGACTGATAAAGTACACTGAACAAAATTATATACACAACACGTTTGTTTTGTTGTCTCTCTCTCTCTCTCTCTGCAATTTGTCACTGTAACTGAGTGGGCAAATGCTCACATTTGATGGCGTTCCACCCACCCCCCCCTACAGTAAAACTGCCCATTTGAGAGTGGCCTTTTGTTGTGGCCAGCTCAAGGTCCACCTGTGCAATAATCATGCTGTCTAATCAGCATCTTGATATGTCACATCTGTGAGGTGGATGGATTATCTCGGCAACGGAGAAGTGCTCACTAACACAGATTTAGACAGATTGTGAACATTATTTCAGAAAAATAAGCCTTTTTGTGTACATAGAAAAAGTCTTAGATCTTTGAGTTCAGCTCATGAAAAATGGGGGCTAAACAAAAGTGTGGCGTTTATAATTTTGTTCATTTAATAATTAAAGCTAAGGGATATAAACATACAGTTTCCTTTTTATTGTGAAAGAGAACCTATATGATATCATCTTCTATATTACACCTGTTTTGGCCTCTAAACAAGAGCTCCCTCTTTGTTTAAGGATTGATTTTAAGATATTTTTTCATTTAATTATACTTTTAAACCTCTTTATGACCTGGCTCCAGGTTATATTTTAGATTTTTTAATCTCTTATGAACCTTTGCGTACTCCGAGACCCTTGGGCCGTGGTCTTTCCATCGGAGTCCACGCTAAAAAATAAAGAGGCCTCGAGGCTCTGAAACAAGGAAATAAGGCTGTCATAGTGTTTAAAATAATAACATATGTTCTCTGTTAGTACAATAAATCATCATATATCATATATATATATATATAAATAAAATGAAGAAACGCAGGTAACTAACAAACCCTTTTCATAAACAACCTTCTTAAATGAAACTTTTAGAACGGCATCATACTTAGGTCAGGATTTGTATGATCAGAGTTTTATGTTATTATTCTATTATTGTGACAGTTGTTTTCTCTGTATTTGAAGAACAATTTCCTTTCTGCGACCACTTTTTTCATCTCCAAGAGCACCTTTTGGACATGTGAAACTAACGGAGTACTTAGTCCTCCTCCTCCTCTATATAAAGAGTTATTTACGGATGACTTAGAACACTTCAGCTATCTGTTTTCCAGCCTCACTCGGGAACTAATGTTGTGCCTTCAGATGGACTTAAAAGCTGCAACCGGAATGATGTGAACACTGCGCTGGCATCCTCACTGTACAACTCTGGAGTTGCCCTGATGCATAAATATTTATCTTTTTACACTCTATGACTCTATGAATATGTGAGCAGCCTGAGGACAGCATTGCAGTCTAGTCCAGATGTTCCCGTAAGTTTAATTAAATGACCAGGGGAAGTCAATCAGTACCAGTAGCGCTAAATTATGGAATAATCTTCATGAACATCTCAAATTTGTTTAATCTGTTATTTTGGATTCTTTCAATGAGAGTTGTATTTAAATATCTTCTTGGCTTTAGTATTGTTAGAATTGTATGTATTTTCTAAACCACTTTGAAAGTTTTGTTTCTAACGTAATTTTTTTCTCTCCTTAGAATTTCATAATGTGCGTGAAAAAAAGACTAGAACTAAACTCAACGTTACATTGTTTCATGAAGAAACCATAAACTAATAAACAAAAAGAAGATTGTTCCACCACAGACAAACTGTTCTCTGTTAGTACAATAAATCATTGGTCACATGAACATTAGCTGCTCCATCAAAGCTTCTCATGCAGCACATTAAGTGCAGCTGCTTTGGAAAACACAGCAGTGATCTTCCATAGACGCACATACTGTAGGAACAGTTAAATACGACCTATAGGGCAGCACTTCTTCTCCTCCCGTGGATGTGCAGCTATAAAGTGAAAGACGAGGAGATGAAAGAGAACATTTCTTAACATGTTACAGCCAGCGGACCATCACATTCATCACCGGGTCACTCCTCTATCCACAAAGTACTTCCTCCTCTGCAGGAGGAAATTGATAACACATTGTCTATTTGCTCTATGACTGACCTAAATTACATAGTAAAATATATCTTTTTTGTGTTGGTTTACTGCATAACTCTTCCTCTATAGTGTTCACATTTAAAAGCACAATATCCGTTTTTGGATGTGTTTTTTTCCATAAAATGGTTAAAATACCTAAAAGAAAATATTACATGTACTCTTCATTCAAACATAAAACTCAAAATTAAATAACTATTTGCATCTAATATGTCCCCCCCCCC
>NC_045746.1:18202913-18233400 GCF_008692095.1 Etheostoma spectabile | reverse complement strand
CCCCCCCCCCACACACACACACACACACACACACACACACACACACACAGAGAAAAGTTTGATTACCCTGTTAGGAATTCTTAAAGTTACATCTTACTTTTATCCCACTTTTACAAATCCAGACTATAAAAACTATTTTTTATTTTAAAAGTATGACTGCTAGAAACAAGATGTCTGTTCTTCATTGAAAACATCATTCTCTCTGGATGTTACCAACACTGGAGGTTTAAAGTTGTCACACTTACATACAGGCCCATGACACAAATGTGTGTTCCATCTCCTAAGTACCCAAAATGAATTTTTCCAAATACATTAAACTGCCTTAAAAACACGGCAATGGGAACTCCAGTCACAAAGGTTTCTAAAGTTTAATATTGTACATTTATTGAATAATTTTACTGCATTAAAAAAGACAGTTGTCATGGGGAATTTAACAATCTTCATATGCAGTTATGGGCTCCTCAACAATATTATGTGGTATTTGTAATCTCAGCAGAGCAGCGGTATTTCTTATAAACTTAACTTTGATCAATATCTCTACAAGTCAATACTGTGCATTTTACTGTAATGCTCCTTTAATTTAAGCCACACTCTCTTCTGTCAAGGGCTTAGTCTCTATCTCCATCTAGTGGCCACATGATGATCCTAACGATGAGTTCCTGTTACTGTAGAGACACAGAGGAAGGGAACCTTTTGGCATCTGTTCTCCCTTTTTATTATTCTTGAATCAATAACAACGTTATAAATAACAGACACAATGTTAGAAATTCTATGAAAAGCAAGTTGATGAGAAAGAAAAGATTAAACAACATCACAAACACAGAACAAAGATCTCAACAGAAAACACAGGAATCAACATTTGGAATTTCTAAAAAGACGTCATAAGAATCAGAAATTGAAAAACCTAAATGCAATTTGCATTAAAGTGTCGCAGTCATACCAACTCTTTCGTTATCTGTCTGTTTTCCGTACAGTGTAGCTACATTTTACAGCACGGTTGGTTTCCACGATTTAAACCAAATAACACAGCTATGTTTAGGAATGATCCACCTGAGTTTAACTCAATTGTGATTCAGAAAGAAAAGACAACCCGACTAATAAACGTAGCTAGACCACACCCTGTTTCCTGAACTGTACATTTAAAGGTTTATCAGTTTAACTCGGTTCTCTCTGGTTTGTGTCCACTGTGCTCAAAACGTGTTCAACACTTCCAGTAGAGCGAATGATAAAACTCATTCCTCCTTTAAAAAAAAACTGAATGTCAACGCCAGCTACAGGCTGAAGTCACACAGAAGCCAAGGGGAGATATATTGTCAATGAAGGCTAAAACCCGTCATTTACAACTAGCAGTGGCTCAGGTTCCTTCAACGGGACTTTTAAAGTTGTTCTACCTTCAGAAAAAGTATTTCAGCATTTCAACAGCAGCAACATTCAAGCTCCTGGAAGTTCAGCTCTGACCGCAGAGGTAACAAAAACCAACACTAACCCAAACTTTGATTGTTTAAACATCCAAATGCTGTGAGATGCAGCTTCAGTACATTAACGTATGTCATAAAGAGGCACAACGCGAGCTGCCCTGTCCCAACAGGAGGACTTGTGGACTTGACATACAATGACAAGATTCTGTAATCATGGCCATATATGCTGACAATACAATGATGCTATGTGCTGTTCTTTTTTATTTATTTTTATAATAACTTCATGTGTACAGTCTATGGAGTGCTGGTTTTATACTACGGAGATGATGATTGATGATGTCATTCTGCATCTTAAAAATGTAAAGGACATAAAGCAGCATACACACAGAAATTCAGTTTGAAGCCCAACATTTTCTTTGTGAATGTCATCGGAAATGTTCTTATTTAAAGCAGTGAGGTTTTATATCAACAACCGTTGTGATCAAAGCTGCGCGTGAAGGCTTTATTTACAAGAACTTTAACAGGAAAACGTTAAAATAAATGCAGTTTTTTTGTTTTAAATCCCTTACAGCAACTCAACTCTGTTCAAAGACACAGGCCGGAAACTGTAATTATTAGCTGGAATAAAAAATAACACTTAAAAAAATTCAGAACTCCACTTGTAAAACTTTAAACACTGAAAGAAATGCATCACAACTGTATAAAATGACATTTGAAATCAATTTGTTTGAAATGCTTCAACGAAAAAAAAGAAGGCAGATTGACAAAATGGGGGCAAGTTCTAAGTGCAGTCAGTTACACCAGTTTGCCCTTCTTTCTTTTGCGTGATTGAATCCATCCTTTTATAGTCTGTTTTTATGTGCTCCTGTTTTTTGTTTTTCAAGTAATCCCAAGTCTCAGTGACATTATCCAAAGAACAATTCATTTCTCTCCATTTCCCAATTTGTTCCAGTTGTTCCTTACCTGTTCATCACTGAAGATCAGCGAGTAAAAAAAGTGCCAAAAATAGAAAGCTCAAACAAAACAAACTAGAGTAATCCAAGTTTGGCTCATGAGGATAGTTTGGAGTAGCTTGGTGGGGAAAACTTGCGTTTTAGGTATTTGATTATGTAGAGAGGAAGACAGCTGACCAACGTGATGGCGGACACCTTCCACAGGAAAGGCCAAGTTGTGATGAACGACAAGTCTGGGAGAGCAAAGAGAAGAAAAAACAGCTCAGGCGCACATGTCTTAGCACTGTGTTGTGATGCCACAGGAGAAAGGGCATTCAACCAAGTAATGAAAGAGTCAACGTCACTTGAGCACAAGAAGTAAAAGCAACATGAGCAGTCGAGATGCAGCTTAGAAAGTCAACATCAGATGCTGGTCTTGATGTGTTGAATCCAATCACAACATGTTGGGAGATTACGCAACAGTGAAATGACACAAACTGGAATGAAATGGACAAAATGATGACACAGTAAAACATCACTGGAACATACAGACATAACACACACATGCAGCAAGTTGCAGGAGGGAATGAGGCGGTTCATTTACAGGCTGCACACCTACCAAGGAAAGCTCCAAAGGACACCCTGCCTATGCCTGTTGCCAACATACAGAAGCAAAAGAAATGCAGCAGAAATAGAGAGTGCAGTAGACAAAGGTTAGCAGTGATCAAAGAAAAAAGAAAGGGACAAAGATAAAGAGAGAGAGAGAGACAGAGAGAGAGACAGAGGGGGGAAGAAATATAAACACAGAGCTGAACAACTGCACAACATGTGGGTGTCAGGTAGTGACAAATCAAAATCAACACAAAGCAGATGCAGTGAAGAAAGCTGTTGCCCCTTGAAGAGCTCGGTCCACTCAATACTGGACTTAACAAACCAAAAGTAAAGTTATCCTTCTTCTGTACTGAAAGCTCACTGGAAGAAAGCCAGAGCTACAGTACGGTCTACATAAAAGTAGATCTGAAACATTGAGTCCATTTATTCACTAATGGATCGACAGAAACATGTATTGGCAACTACCTTAATAATCGTTTAATCCTTCCTTTTTAAATGTGAGGATTTGCTGAACTCTGGGTTTTGAATGGATGGTTGGACAAAGCAAGCGATCTGAATACCTTCTCTTGGTTTCTGGGAAATAATAATGAGCATTTCTCTCTATTTTGTGACATTTTATAGAAAACGAATCAAAAGAATTTTAAAAACTTTTTTTTTCTAAAGAAAAACTCAACACAAGAATCAAGTTTTTATCATGCCCGGGCACATGAAAATATTCAAAACAAATTTCATAAATATGTTTTTGAATCAAATATTAAGCTATTCTTGCGGCTGTGAGGAATTCTAAGTAATGACAACCAAACCGTAGGCATGTCCACGCTACAAGCCTCAGATGGCCACAAACAGAAACGCCCCCTTCACACAAATGCTAGTAGCCAAGGATGACACGGAGGTTTTAAAAAAAAAAACATGATGGACTCTTCAGAAGAAGTAGTTATCTTCACTCAAGCTTCTATGCGGGAAAGCATAGCCATACTGAAAAATAAATACAGAGAGAGTTTTGTGGAGCTTATAGTCTTAATTAGCTTTGTAGCAAATAATTTGGCAATGGCTTGAATGTAACAGACAATCATTAATATCAATAATCCATATATAAGCAGGGGATAAAAAAATATACGTACCAAAGTACTCGTTGAGAAAAGCGAGCGAGGCCAGGTAGCAGCCTAAGCTGAAGAACTCGGCCACCACCATGAGCCAGTGCCAGGTGCGAATTGTCAACGCCACCATCAGCAGCTCCGTCAGGACGAGGGCTGTGAAGGAGATGGCGACCACGTGCACGAACTCCGACTCAAACAGCACCAGCGCGCCGTACATGAGGATGCCACCTGGTGGCGCCAAAGGAAACAAATCGTCACCAGACCGAGTGAGTTTACTTGTTTGAAGAGGTTGAAAAACGTGAAACCAGGATCAGTAAAAAGGGGGTTGTGTCTGTGTTTGAGGATTTCCTGCAGAACAATATTTCTTCATGTATTCTTTCTTTCTTTTTTTAACCTTTCTTAGGTCTGCGTCACAATCAGCTGACTGAGACGTTGAGTAAAGGATTAATGTGTCTGGAGACGAGGGGAAAAGATGCACAATGTGATCTAGTGTGTCTCTGTGTGATTAACATCTAGAAGAGTCCAGACACTCACTCATCTTTGGGCGCCTACTGTATCTTGATAGCCCTTCATTTTATCATAAAACAACACAAATTGAGCTTAATAGCCTATAACTGATCACATAATTGCTTTTTCATACAGTCCTCATGCAGCACATTCCAGCGAGTCACACTCTGTAATAAATTAGGCTAAATTGGTGCCTAATATTTCCCTTGGTCTTTATGTTTCTCTGTCTTGCCCCCCCCCCCCCCCCCCCCCCAGACCTGGTATTGCTCTTTAATTAAAAACCTGGAGCTGTCAGGAAGTCACGCTCGAGTAGGAACATAGATCTTTCTCACACGCTGCATGGCTTAGCGATTACAGAAATATCGATTTACTGGACAGACAAAAGCCTGCATGTAAAAGCGGACGACGGTTGGAAACCTTAGATACTGAGAAACTGACTGTCCCAGAGTTTGAAGGGGCCCGGGGACCCTGGTATTAAGACACAGTAGAAATTATGAAATGGTGGTTAAAGAGTTGCTTTGACAGTCTGCAGTACCAGACATCTGTCATGACACCAGTCATTCTGTATGCAGTGAAGAAAGCTGTTGCTCCTTGAAGAGCTCGGCGCACTCAATACTGGACTTAACAAACCAAAAGTAAAGTTATCCTTCTTCTCATAGGAAAGCTCATAGGAAGAAAGCCAGAGCTACAGTATGTGCTACATAAAAGTAGATCCGAAACAATAAGTCCATTTATTCATTTACCTAATGACAGAAACATGTACTGGCAACTATCTTAATAAACGTTTAATCATTCCTTCTTAAATGTGAGGATTTGCTGATTTAGTTTGTCACATGTGACAGTAAACTGAACCTCTCGGGTTTTAAATGGATGGTCGGACAAAGCAAGTAATCTGAATACCTTCTCTTGGCTTCAGGGAAATAACAATGAGCATTTCTCTCTATTTTTGAGACATTTTATAGAGAAAAGAAAATTGATAAATTAAAAAAAAAAAAACTCAAGATAAGACTCAAGATTTCATCAAGCTATGTATGTACACTGTATATTTATATAATATCTACGATATAACTTTGAGAATGAGTGTATGCACCTTACCTTGATACACGCTAATCAAAACCCAAATGAGGAAAGTCTTGAAAGATAAAGAACGGCCCTGAAAGAGAGAAACATCATCCATGAGAGCAACACACTATACGTTCACATTGTATGACCTGCTGAAAGTCGTTAGGGGAAGAAAATGACATTAAAGGAATTCATTTTGTCACACACATCTTTTAAAAAAGGGCTGTGTACCTTGGTGAGGTCTTTATAAAGCTCTGGGTAGAGAAGAGCCATCTCTGGCTTCACATCTTGGTCCAGAACCAAGGAGAACACAGGAAACATGGTGTACATGGTGGCATACCTGCACAGAACCAAGTGGCTTAGAGGATTACATTATCAGATAAATCCAACACATTTGTGCTGTGTTGCTGTTGGGATTTTAGCCATTGTTAGCCTTTTAATATCTCTGTCCAAAGACTGTAGTATTTAAGTAATTAATCACTTTATGATGCTAAACAGGCAACTTAGAGAATTTATAAAACAGTAAGTCCTCAATTCATTTTACCACATAAAGACATTTGGAGAAGGTACGTACCCAACCATGAGGAAACCCTGGTACAAGGGCACAGAGGCAAAATAAAATACTGAGGAGAAGACTGCCTGAGGATACAAAACAAAAATAATGTCATAAAGTTAGTTATTTAGAAATATCATTGTCCACATTGTGAAAAGCTGTCTTTGGTTTCAGCACCCAGCTTTGAAAGTCACTTAAAAAAAAATAAAAAAAATAAAAAAATAAAAAAAAATCACAAAATGTTTTGTTAAATCATGAGGTAACACGCATTTTTATCCCCCCTTCATTCAACAAAACACGCTTTTGGCAGAAAGATATTCTGTCAGTGTTTCAATGATTTCTGTACCTGCATGGTGGAGATGATCATGCCTCTGTGCATGACAAACTGACCCAACGCTGCAGAGCGCTTGTAGCTGTTCCTGCCATGAACCATGAGCAGGCGACCGATGTGCTTAAACTGAGTGATGGAGAAGTCTGCGGCCAGAGACGCCTGCTTCCCTTCCTGTTTACACACAAGCATAAAGAGGTCATGCTGCCGGGTTGTAAACCATTACAATATTTAAGTGCCATCTGCTTCTAAAGAAATTGATTTAAAAAATGTAATTTACAAATAAAGGCAGACACAATATGTGTGACTTGGTGCAAGTTATGATAAGACACTTGTTTGCGCTGTTAACAGCTGTTCCAGTGCCCCATGAGTTCTTTGCAGTTTAGTAAGACGTGTGGCCTTCTGGGAGAGATATCAGTTTCATTACTGTACTTGAAATTGAGTGCTTAATATGTGTATTTCAGATTATCACAGAAATCTCTAATTTAATTATATTCCAGGCTCTAATCCAGGATAACACTGGATGTAGTCACTGTTGATGCAGTTTACGGAGGTCTTTACCTTTCCTTCAATTCCGATACCACAGTCTGCAGCCTGGATCATACTGACATCATTTCCTCCATCACCTGCCACAAAATGGAGACAATGTACGGACTTTACTGGTTGCTTCTCTTCAAGTTTTTTATAATCAAATTACAGAGAAGCCGTCACTGGCAATGAAAGGCGCCCGCCAACAATGCTCACTAAATATCAATAAAAACGAAAATCACACAAGTACTATAAATCAAATCTAAAACATAAAATAAAAGCAAGGAATGATGTAGGGCTAAGATATGAACATAAAATAAAATAAATAAATAAAAAAATATAATAAAATAAAGTAATATAAATTGGTGCAGAACGTATTGCAAATGAATAAACTGAAAGTAAACAGGAAAGTAGTAAATATATGCATAATGAGAAATAATAACTACATATACACAGACGTGTTTCCAGTTTAAAAAAAGTAAAGTGGCAGTATAATGTGTCTTGTGAGCTTTGACTGCCATCTTGTGGATAAAAGAGGTGTATATATATATATATATATATATATATATATATATATATATATATATATATATATATATATATATGTGTGTGTGTGTGTGTGTGTGTGTGTGTGTGTGTGTGTGTGTGTGTGTGTGTGTGCACGCGCTGTGTGTGTTACAGTAACAGTACTATAACAGTGTTACAGTAACATACATCTACTCTGAGCCTGGATGCTCTCAGCACCTTGCTTTACATCCGTGCAGTTAGTTATCCATCACAACTGGGATATGGTTGTTCAGTAAATAGACAGTTCTGAAACACTAACCAACTTATCTTCTATCAAACAGTGTATTAAAAAGGGACTGAGTGGAGACATTTCCCCACCCCCCTGACTTTCCCAGCCCGTGTGTGGACAACAACCGACCCGGCTCATAATGCTGCAGCCACATTTTCTGTCAACACTCACCTATGGCACAGGTTCTGTTGGCGGTGTGCTGCTGGAGGAGCGTGACGATCTGGGCCTTCTGAGTCGGGGAGCAGCGACAGCAGACCACCGCTGGACACTGACATGCCAGCTCTACAAACTCATGCTCGTAATACCGCAAGCACATCTGCAACACAACAGGATGGTCATCAAAACACGGTTCACTGGACACTAAAAGTTCCAGATGTATTTACATGAATTCTTTCAATATATTAACAGTTTGACTTGCAGTCCTTATAAATGAAAACACAGATGTTTTCTCATCCAACAAAATGTAAAACTACGGCTTAGTTGTTTTCTAATTATTCCATCTCATAAAAAAATGACTAATATATTTTGGTGATTTGTTTTCCTCTCCAAATCCTCAAGGCCTTGGTTGAACTCCAAAGTATGAGTTTTGGCAGAGAAGTACTTTTTATTCTCTTATCGCCTGTTTGGCTGCATCCTCAGCATCATCTGCTGTGCAAGGAAATGTCACTGTGTGCTGCGCTCTGTTGTAGTACCTCTAAGGAGTCTCCAGAGATGACCAGAGCACAGTCATGCTTCCTTCTGAAGGCGTTGAGCTCCAGATGGGCCTCTCCTCTGCTTGAGACCTGTTCGAGAGCCACACAACACAATTAGACCTGAAGAACATTTAGGTTTTCAGTAATCTCTCTTTACGTATCGCATTATGATTACATAAAAGCATCAGGAAAGACAAACAGCATACCGGTTTGAATACATGGATGTCTTGGTTTCTGGAGACCAAGTGGGAGCTTTTGGCAATGCATGTAGCTGTCTCTAGCTTGTCTCCCGTCAGCATCCAGATCTGATCAGAAAACAAGATCAACATGCGAGTGGACTGAAGACGTGGCATTAAAAGGCACAACAAATGAGTGTAATTCAGTGCCAATTGTCTTTAATACTGTCAGGTTTTACGGATGAATAAATACAAATAATTTCCAATAGAAGATGAGTCTTTTCCTCCTTTTAAAAGAATATACAGAATTTACCAGCGTCAACCTGGCAGAAGTGTTTATTCCCTTGCTAACCTTGATGCCAGCGTTCCTGAGCAGCTCTAGTGTGGGCCGGACGTCTGCTTGTAGTTGGTCTTCCACACCGGTCAGACACAGAAGCTCCATCTCCCTCTCGAGGCTCTCCACCACTGCTGCAACCTTCAGGCCTCGGTCATGGATACTCAGCTTGGCCTGGTTGTAGCGGCTCTGCACGAAGAGGATGGCGGATAAAAATAATAAGGAAAAAAGGGCAGTAAAATAAAAGACAGCTAAACAGTGGGGCCAAAAAGCCCCAAAAAGGGTAATAAAAAGACAAAATAAGCATATACAGTATATATAGAATAGAGATTAATAGCAATAACTGATACAAATCAAAAAGAACAGTAAAATGACCCAATAAAATGGAATAAAAGGAGACTAAAAGAGACATCAAATAAAATTATAGGGGAGACAAAATGGGGAATTGTGGGATAAAAAGGCATAACAGACCAGACAACTGAAAACACAAAAAACACTAAACTATGATCATAATATTTGGGAAACCACAATCCAAGAGGAAACAATCCCACGTTGCTATCGTGGTGATACTGTATAATACTAACCTATAGTTCCATTTCAAGAAAACATGATTCAGTGACAACATGTACAGTATATCCAGTAGTGTCCATCCATACCTCAAAGTCCTGATACTGCTCCTCAGACAGAGACTTCTTGGCCACCACCAGCGTCCTCAGGCCTTCTCTGGCCATGTTCCCACACTAACAGAAAGGAGAGGATCATGGTAGTAAACAGAGTTATACACACAGTTTTTTACTTATATTTTCAGGAGGATGTTCAATGTCAAGTATTTTTCTAAAGCTGTATTTTTTTCATTTACATTTACATTTTCTCCATGATGAATATAAATCAAACATAGGGCAGATCATCTGTCCTATTAGAGCGGCTGCTGTATAAGTACAGCACTGTCAATAGCTGCATATTGTTACCAACACCAAAGAAATCAATAGTGAATAACATAGCCTCTAGTAAAATTCAGAGGACACAGCAAAGCAAAGGGATGGAAGGCAGTTCATTTTTGATATGAAACACCAATGGGGCGAATCAGTCCTGTTGATTGGTTATTGACAGGCAGAGTAACCTTAGCGCTGGCGGATTTGACAGTGGGATATTACAGCCAACAGGACATCATTAGCGCCATTGTTCAAGAATATGACATACTGTAATTACTTCAACTTTATGTAGGTCACTAATTAAATCAAACGCCGCCCCCAGTGCTAAATGACTCAATAATGCCAATATAATTATGAACATATGCACACAAGACCTTCGACCACCAAACTAGTGTAGAATTGTCCCCGATGTGTCTCTGGATTAATGTCCTGATTACAAGAGGGTACTGGACTACAACAGAGTCACTATGTGTGACAATGTATGCGTTTATATGTTGCCTTTACTACATAAATGTTTACATGTTTGTCATTTTGCCTATTTTCTCATCCAGAGAGGCTCATTTTAAGTGAGCATATAAAGGTTTTTGGTTTTGCTAAAAGACACTGTTAGATAAGACATGGCTTAGGATGGACACGCTGGCTGCTGGGTCCAACCGGCCAGTTACACAAAGAACAAAATCTTTTTTTTTCAAAACTTCACAAGATTTTGGTTTTGTGAGGTGTTTCTGGAGCTGATTATGCTTGTGCATTGCGTTGTGGGAGAATAGTTTACATATCTGACACAAGTCCAGATAAACAGAAGTGATCCTGTCCTTTAATTATGTCCGTACTGCACTACATTATGTGGTACAGATATAGATATATAGATATACAGCTTTTACCTCTTCTTCCAACCAGTCGTTATACTGGACGATGCTTGCCATGGCAACATCAGCACCCTTCATGTAAAAAGTGATGTCTCCTGTCGACTCCTCCTGCATAAAATTAAAGATGACAATTAATACATTTCCTAAGTGCAGAAAAACGTATTTCTACACCAATCATCACGCAGCATGTTAACCTCAACAGCCTGGTTCAAAAGCCCTCAAAACATTAAGGTGACAATGGGTTTGACACCAAAATGAATAACACAAATCTGAACCAAATGCTAAGTCCGGTACATTTAATGTATGAAAGGACTGACACAAAAAGATATGATTGAACAACAAAAACACCACGCAGGAAGGAGTATCCACACTTCCTATTGTTATACACAAGTTCCACACCCTGACGATGATGCCCATCCTTTTGCTCTCGGAGGTGAAGGGAAAGATCTGCAGGATGTGGAAGGAGAGAATCTGTCCAGAAGGAGTCTTCAGCTGCAGAGAGTTCAGGTCTCTGTTCACCAGGGTCAAGCCGACGCTCTCCGTCCACCGCACCAGCTCCACCTGAGGAAAATATGAAAAACAAACTGCTCACCGAGGTGTAGAAGACCCCAGACTTTGACATTTTTACCTCAACACATTTAAATCTATGCAACTTTAATAAAATATAGCAGGGTGATGAATTTCTCCAATTTTACACTTGAAGAGGAAGATGTCCTTGTGAAACTTCAAAGGCATGTCTCCTTTGACTATTTTTTGTAAAAAATACTGTACATTTGTGAATAACAAGTGGAAATAGCATCTTATTTTTTAATTCAAATGATCACTCTTTACCAAATACAAAACAGGTAAGTTACTTAATGTAGAAAAGAAAATCCCAAACAATTGTTGCCCACAAATCCATTTTCAATTGCAGACGAAAGACAAGGCATGGGAGAGTTACGGTATCTCCAGAGCTGCTGAGCTCTTCTCATTCAGCTCCAGATAAGTGTTTTTCTGTTTCTCTTTCCTCTTTCTTGCCTCAGCAGGAACTGTGGCCCCCGAGTGAGCTTTCAGCTGCACACGACTCAATCCTCAATGGGTTCATTTTCAATTTGCTCACTCAAAGGTTGTTATTATACTCTGACCTACAAATTGGAACTTCCTGTTAATACCCCATCATTTCTCCTGCTCCCCCTTTGAGCTCTGTAAAAAAGGAGCTGCCTATATTTACTTAACACACATCTGTGTGTCATTATCCTGGTGTGTGTGTATGCAGCGACACACACCAGGACACACACAAAACACACAACACACAAACACACCATGTGCTGAGGATCCTAAACCTAGTCCTTCAATCTACTTTATCAGCTCTACAGAAACTATATAAAGCTTTGACAACATTGATACAAACGGCACGTTAATCACGTGTTACGACAGTAATAGAAAAGAGTACTTTATGACAATGGCAGACTGGTTTAAACAACCCCATAAATCAATTAAACGGTGTTCACCGTGTACTAGTGATCATGTAAATCACAATGGCAGCACTGCCTTTAAAATCAGCAGCAGCTCAAGCATGTCATGATGAAAATGGGCCCTTAACTATTAAATTATCCTGCTGGCAATACAAAAAGGTGCACACTTGAGAATTGAATTCACCTTTGGATAGTTTAACACTATGGGATTAGAAGGAATAACTGCATTTCGCATATACATATAATCTATGAGCTTCAACATAAAACTTAAATTAAAATTAAAACTTAAATAAAAAAAAAACAGCAAGACAATTAAAATAGTCTAACCCTAACAAAAGTAAGATAGGAACTTCAGTGCAGAAGGTAAAATACTTTGAAAGACAAATATATATAAACAATATACAGTACTTTCATAAGTGAAAAAAAATGTACTTATTAAAGAGTGAGACAACAGATAGTCAGAGAGACAGTTAATATTGTTAACCATATTTTTATTTAAATAAATGTCTGGAAAGTCACTATCTATCGCCAAATGAGCTAAGACAATAGTGATTGAAAGCAGGAATTTGCTGTCCGTGGGCGACATTCCAGGAAGAAAAAAAATAAAAAATTACACGCATCATACAGTTAGCGACATGCTTTCAACCACCCAGCAGTGGTTGGTCCACCAGAGAAACAGGCACGCTCTTCGAAGCAGAATATTGTTATTGCTAGCGCTGCGAGTAAATGGTCCAGTTGCCATCTGCCAACTAACTGACGTCACCACAGGCAACACCGTTTCTATCTCTGGGAAGTGAGATCCAAAAACCATTTGGCAGTTACCGCTTATTGCCATAGGTGCCGAAACAGAGAACAAAACAGAGCTCTATGAGGTTGTAACTTTAAATATAAATGATTTAAACATGGCAACAATCATTCGTTGATGCCTGGCTGCTAGCCTGGCAACCACTTAGTAATTGCAAAGCCTAAAGAAATTATACTTTATTTGCATACTTAAGATACCGTCTTCCTCCTTTATGGTATATATGCCTCGAACATTTGCTAAAACTGCCAGTTACATCCAAAAGGAAATGATAAAGCACCCAATTCCTGGAAATGGCAGTCATTAAAGGCTACAGTCAAATGCTCTTGTCCAATGTTACAAGGGTCAAAGGTTACAGGAGGACTCTGTTCACAGCATGGCTGACCAGCAGGTCAGATGACCCCGGTTCTGACCTCGGCGGCCGGCCCACTTCATCTCCTTAATAATGGCTCATTACATTAGAGAGACTGAGCAGAGAACCAGGGCCAAACAAACTATCACTAACAGAGGAGCCGTGGCCAAGATCTGATGCTGGAGTCAATGAGAGTGAGGAGACAAGGAGTGAGAGAGAGATGGAAATTAAAGGACAGAGAAAGAACAAAGAATATAGTAGAAGGGGAAGGGGAAGGGAGAGCTCCATCAACAATCACAGACCTCCACCTCTCATCGTCTCTGGGAGAAAATTAAATATTGATCAATCCAAGCAGTGAGAGACAATGGAATGAGGGGAGATAGAGCAGAGTGGGCAGGGAGGGATATAAATAAATATATACATCAACTCAGAGGTAGGGGACAGACAGGCAAAATGGAAAAACAGATTTATCTTTCGACACCTTTTTATCTTCATTTGGATTGCTAGACTTCTAGACTAGGGGTTTGACACAAAGTATGCAAGTCTCACAAAGGCTTCACAAAACCTCACATGTCAAGGGTGATAAACATGCCAACCGTCTTGAAACGGGTGTGTATGGGAAGATTAACTAACCTTCAATATGCATTAAACACTCTTTGAACAAATACTGACTGTAGATTTTCCTGATCAAAAATCCTTCCCCGTCTTTAGAATTAATTTCTATTGATACATTCTTTAGTACAAGTAGAAAGGGCCATAAACAAAGGCATTATAGCACCTTCAGCCATAAAAGCTCAAACTCTTAGGTTACACAGAGAAACTGCCAGGGAAACAGAAGCTAAAGGGATGCCTTTGGGGATCATTTTTGTGCAGCATTCTTCCTTCACTTGGAGCAGTAAATTCTCAGGAAGAAAATACAGACGATTAAATAGCTTAACCTCTATGTAAGAGTTCATGACCTTTGACTCCCTGATCATGAAGTGACCATTATGACAAACCAGGGTTATTTAGGATCACTAATAAAACACTAAGACAGAGAGGAAACTGTGGAAAGGGGTACACAGGCTTTGTTCCTGATAATCCTCCATGTGCCATGTTTATTCTTGCCAGAAGGGCACACGTGTTTAATTGATTGATTTAATCCAGATATGAGACACTTTCAATGACAAGTGTAAAAGGGGCTTTAGAGAGCAAAACCATTTGTCACCGTTTAACAACTTGTAAAAGGTGTAACCTCCATATGGGTTTTAGTTGTTTTATGGTTTGTCTCTTTAAAATAGCATTACAGATATCAATTTTAAAAAATACTATATTTAAATGATTGGCAAAGTCCAAGGAAATGATGTTTGTGTTAATAACATCCGCAACACCCACAAACAAAATTAAACTGGAAACATTCTTAAATATGTCAGATATCATGTAAAACCAACATCGTCATTTTTTTTGTTTTTTTGGCTTCAGTTTTCTATTTAGGCAGCTGAGCTGTTAACTGTATCTCATATTTACCTCATCAGGGCTAGAGGCCTGGTAGGTGCGGTTGTCATCACTGTAGTCCTGGTCGGCTTCAGCGGACTCCGTCTCTCCATTTACGATGACATGCGACTCATAGACGGGCGTGACATTGTGGCACAATGCGATGGCCTTCACAGCCTCGTGGATGCGACTGCTCACACTCTTGCGGACTTTCGGGCCCGACGTCTGGGTCTTCCGCGACGGAGTTGAGCCACTGGTGCTGCCATTGGAGGGCTGGGATGTCACCTGACATCACATTGAATAATGTCAGCCATGGAGTCAATAAGTGATCTGTGACTTCAAATCATGCCATTTCAGTCACATTCATGACATGTGTGAGCTTTTCAAAAAATGTTTTAATCATTTCATAAGGGTTGTGTTAAATTTAAGTGTTAGCTAATGGCTAATTTTAATAACACAGCAAAACTACAACAAACCAAACTCAATGAAATAAGCTGTCTGATGATTAAATATGATCATCTCGAAAAACATGCTTATGAAATATATTACAAAATCTTAGACAAACACATTTTACTTTAAAACGTTACAACATTGCATTTACTTCCAAAATGTTGGATCCCTGCGTATTTTAGGCAACAAGAACAAATCTTACACAAGCAGCTAATTCACTCTGACATCCCTTTTCAAGCTAAATGACACAGTGAGTGGAAGTGGTGTATGACCGCCTTTATCGTGTCATATCTGATTTGAGGACCTTTTATGTGTTCCGCTGTTTTGACATCAGCCATCAGTTTAACAGGGTGGTAACTAGCGAGCGGGCAGACAGCCGACTGTTCCAGCTGCCTTCAACGGAGGGGCGATGTGCTCTACTGAAGCATTTGATTTTGGCCTATTATTAACCTTCAATTCTGCCAGGCAGGGAAGGAAGGGCCATGGGGAGTACAGTAGGGACGCAAGATGCAGTGTTTCCTCTATGTTGATTTTGTAGTGGCGGCCCGCCATGGCAAAATGTATGCCGCTACGGTATCAGAAATAGGGCAGACGCACAATGTAGTCATTGTTCAGAGAGAGCGTCCCCCACTGCTAAAAAAAAAAATCCTAAAAGGAAACATTGAGATGACAACATTTGTCAAGAGTGACTGAAAGATCGATGGACAGATCATTAGGTTACTGTATGTTTAGCGTCTGAGCTACATGTAGAGGATGTTACTGAATGCACAGCAGAGTTATTAGACACCAGTCTGTGTGAGCCAATCAACAAGTCCAACAACACTCTAAAAGTGTATACACACCAAAAGAGCAGCTAATGTTTTATCATTTAGAGAAAAACTTGCTTACTCAATCTTTTGCATGTTATATATAATTAAAAGAAGTTTGTATTTGGTCATACCATCATCACAAACCCTGCAATTCTAATATTCTAATGTAACCTAGGAAGTCGATAGCTAATTAAAGAGGCCCTCATCTTAGAGTTGAAACACTTAATGGATTAGTCTTGATTTATCTGCAACTTGTAATTACTTCTCACTTTTTAAGTAAAAAGGCAGAATATTTGGTGGTTCCAGCTTCTCAAATGTAAGGAGTTGCTGCTCTTCTCTGTCATATGTGATAGGAAATAAAAAATGGTTTCTCAAATTTGTTTTTTAATGATTTATATTTATGTGATTTAAAATAATAAAAATAACAACTGTTGTTTCCGCCTCAACCTGGATGGAAACATGTTTAATAAATAATTGCTTCATGTAATTGTGTCACTGTGACAGCAAAGAAAGTGAAACATAGTAAAAATCAGCTGGGCAGAGACATTGGTATGCTGCACTGCTTCAGCTGTGCAACTCTAAAAAGACTAGTTATTTTTCATTAGCTGAGATTACACATAAGGCTGGGGGTGGGGGGGGGGCAGATGGTTTCAGTGTCGACCAGCTGTTTGGAGCTGGCTGAGAACAAACAATATCATTCTGTCAAGACTGCAGCCAGATCTGAGCCACCCAGTGAGGAAAACACTCGCTTACAGTATGTGGAGTCGCTCAGGGACACTGCGTGATGAATGAACAATATGGGCTTCTTTCCTGGAAACACTTAACCTTAGCTCAATATAAAAATGGATTACAACGATCTACAGGGAGAGGCGGGAATAAGCAGGAAAAACATGAGTGAACATGTTTGTATGTCAACGTATCCTCTCCCTTACTGGAAGCAAATTTTAATATTCTAAATGACAAGTTTTGCTTCATTTGGTTGGTTGGTTCTGTCCAGTGTTACCTACTGGATCATACAGATCATCTCTGAATACTTCATGGGAATTAAAAACTTTGAATTGCTAAAGGAACAAAAAGGCAGAAGTTGAGCCACTCCCAAAATTGCACTAAATATTTACACTGAAACTTTCTGGATGGTGCTTGTGTTTATGGTCAGGATATTAACAGAAAAATATAAAAAAAAAGACATCAATTTCGAGGAGATGAATGTATCCTAAGTAGAAATGAAAAAAATAAATCTACAGATTATTAGAATGAAAATAATCGATAATAATTTCACTTCCGGTATTGCCCCCGTTCCCACAGGAAATTCCACCTTATGTCCTTCTTTTAGGCCAGATGTCCAGTACCTTACGCTTTCTTTGCGTTAGAATTTTAAAATCCGGTGGATGTATGAGGACTATGGTTAACTGCTCCTCAGATCTCTGCATGGTAAGTTGAGACAGCTAGACTTTCTGTTGCACGACAAAAATAACATTTGAATGTACATGCTCCACCAAAACAAGTTCCTTCCTGAGGCTATTTAGCAGTTTTTCTCCCATCACAGAATGCTGTGTGGACTAGCTTGACCCTCCTCCACACTGCAGTGGAGTAAGGTCTGGCAAAGCGAGACCAGTAGAGTACTAAATCTTACCTGTGCATATGACTTGACTATGTGGTTCTGGATCTCATCCATGGTGTCAGTGCCGTAGGACACTGTTCCCAGGTGTAGCCGCTTGAAGACCATTTCGTTCTGCGTCAGAGTGCCTGCAGTTCAGAACACCGGTTTAGACAGTTTCAAACGAACGAATAATTAAAAAAATGACATCACCTTTATACTATTCATTCATTACTTTTTTCACATAAAATTTGCCCTTATTTGTGTTATTGTCAGAAGCATCAAAAGTATAGCTCAAGTGATACTGGAATTTGGAGACCGACACTGATGTTGATATTTGTATCGGAAGATAGTACGCAAGAATTTCATTTATTTATTTAATTATTATTATGATATTATTTTTTTAAATTACGACCAAGACCTATACTTAGCAGGACATTTTACAGTTGGAAAATTAAAATGTCAGTGTTCTCTAGTGGACAAACTATATAATAGTGACATTGTTTCCTAATTAATGGAAGCCTAGGTTGGCATTTCTGTGCTGCGGTTTCTTGTTGCTTATCGTCATATATGTGAAATATCTGCAATGAGCTAATATCGGCCAAAATATTGCTCTGGCTGACTAATACGTCTCTGTGTCTCTAATCAAAAGTTGACCAAATTTGTCTTTCAATGACATACTGACTATACATTAAATTAAATGAAAGTAAGATGTTAAGTTCTTCTGTTCTGTAAGCACAAAGCTTGTGAAATAATTGTGAATAAGTATTCATATAAGGAACGTCAGCTGTTTAACACTATCGGGGGTAAAAATACATCAAAGATGTTTTATTCACACGGCCACTACTTCATACTAAAGCAAAAATGAAATATATTCAAAGATACCCAAATTCCTCACAATGTGTACACACAGAGAGAGAGAGAGAGAGAGAGAGAGAGAGAGCGCATTTGTCCCCAGAGGACGGCCTACAACGCATAATAGGACCTGCAGGGTTGTGTGGCTGCCTTCTCATTGACCTAACCTCATTACCAATATGGCCTGCATGCCCTCTCTGACTAACAGACAAGACACAACACTGCATACAAAAAGACTGAGTGAATATTCAAACACTAAAAGTAAGAAATAATTTGGCAATGGCCTTGTTTAATGGATGTTGGTTGCCAGAATGTGTGCCGATAAAGCTGATTAGAGGGCATCTTACTTCTGAAAACATTAGAGTCACGGGGTTAACCAATTCTATTGGATTGATTGGTTGTTCTTCTTTCCATGTGCTTTACCTATCAACCTGGATAAATAGGCTCTTCAGCTAATCTATTCCTACCTAGATCAGCAGGGTAAGACAGAGAAGCATGTTAGGACCACAGCAGTAGTTTATCACTCTGGCACACTGTCTGGCATAAATAAAGAGCAGGCATTTGACATTAATTCAGAAGATTTGTTTAAACTAAGCTCCTTTCTTTAATTTACAATGTTGACATGTCTTAGATTAGATTTTAAGATTATTATTAAACGCAAATTAAGTGGCTTTATTTCAAACTGAATTTATGATGTACCAACATATCAGGTCTTTGTATTTTTCTGAGCGAGTGCCTGTTTTTACAGTAGATGTGAGACCCTGAAGTTTACACTCAAGCTTTAAGGATTAGATGTGCGTTTTATTGGGTTTATATATTACATGATTTTGTTTCAGAAAGAGAGTGAACTGTGAGTGAAATAAGAAAGTGAATTCCACAGAATACCTGATATGCATTCATGTCTGGCGCAGAGTAACATGCTGTGCATGCTTGCTAACACAGTAATGGATTGAATGTGTGCTACACTTTTTGAATTTTGTCATCTGTAGTTTAAAATTGGGCAATGCGTTTTTTTGAGTAATTAGTATTGTTGAACAAAAAAAAAAGAAATTACAGTATAGACACAAAATTATTTCACCCTGTGACAGATCCTTCATGGCATGATGATGATGATGATGATGATGATGAGGATGCCACCATCACTCTGTTATCAGAACGTGCACAGCCCGTTTCCCTCTTGAACTGAAGTATAATTTTGATTTAACATAAGTACTAAACATCTACTGTAAAACTAATCTTTCTCCAGTGTGTCACCTACCTGTCTTGTCTGTCAGCAGATAGACTAGCCTGCCCAGTTCTTCGGGGATGGTGCTGGTTCTCACAACGGTGCCGGGGATGTTTTCGTCTTTCATGATCATCCAACCGTAGGCGGACTTCCCCATGTCCAGGTTTACACGCAAACTACACATGGGGAAATCAAAGGAACAAATAACAATGAAACACCTCATTTAAAGATCTAGTACGTTCTAAAAAATGTCTTCTGAAAGAGAAGGAGATGCGGGACTATGATTTCAAAACATGGATGGAAGATTTTCAAATTTATGCATTCATTTTATTCCATTTTGAGACCAAACGTTGTGCTTGGAAAACAACGCATCACAGTACAGCCATATTTATTCGGCTGTGGTCACAAAATAACAAACAAACAACAATGACATTTCAAAGAATAAAGAGACTCACAAAGTACCTGATCGGGATAATGTAAGAGAAAAGCACAACAAATCGGCATAGGTTGCTTAACCAAGGACCCACAAACTCCTGCAGCGCTACCATGACAACGGACAGAACCACCTGGGCAAGAAACAGGGCTTTGGTGAGGCGGTTCAGCTCTAGGTCCAGTAAGCCAACCTATGGGGACAAGAGGTCAGAGGTCAAAACAGCAGACATTACATCATTAATGTCCTACTCATTTCCCCTAGACAGGTTAGCATGGCATTAATTATAAAGATAATATTGTGCTTATTAGGTATGTTCCTTTAGTCCAAAGCTTGAGGAGAGTGATGTTTTCCTTCAATGGGAATCACACAATATGTAAACTTACAATATTAAGTCCAGACTGGAGATTTGGAGTAAACATTTAATTCCTTTTGTGACAGCTTATACTAGAGTAGACTCTTTGTAACTTTCCCATCTGCTCCCAAAGCCTTACAATATGCTACACAGGGAGAAAAAACAAAGCCAATGAAAGACATTCTTAGCTGCAGGCTTTTATCATGCAAACCATGTGTACGACATAAATAGGTTTATTGGGTGCACTATTTTGTGGTAAACTACAAGCTGCATTATTGTCATGCTGAACTATTGTCCTTGAATGCAACAGAAGGTCAAAAGGCCTCAAAAATAGATAAAGTTCCCATATTGAGATGGCTTTCTGAAAAAAAAAAAAAGACAAAAAAAGGGGTCAGAGGTGTCTTTTATTTTTCAAGTGTGTCTCCCAGCCAATGGAGCATGTGGGAAAACGATGTCAAATAAAGAACTGCCCTTCCCCTTTCTGGCAGTGCTCACAGCAAAGCCCTGTACACAGAAGGCTTTCTTCTGACGCACCACGCTTACAAAAAACGCAGAACATAACATCTCTCCTCCCTCAAATAAAGGAACTGCTCTGAAAAGAAGGGGAGGGGGCAAGCACATATAAAAAGCAGCAAAATTCCTCCACTGCCTCAACCCCCACCGAGCCCATTCCCCTGAGGACTGGGAGAGCTGGGAGACCAGTGTGACTGATTTATCAGTTGCTGTTAAACTCCCAGTAGCAGAGTGCAAAGAAGGAAAGGGGATGGGGAGTGAGCGGGTGGGTGGGTATATCCCCACCCCACAGCCTCACTACATGGTTCACGATTGAGCTATTGAGAAAAATAGGGGGTTTGGGTGGATTAAAATGAAGAAAAATTAAGACAGAGAGCACAGTGCATGCCTGAAAAGCAAAGGACACCCTTCTGCTTGAACAATGGCTAGTCTAAATTTTCCAAGCCTTGCCGAGGATCAGATGAAGTCATTATTCATTCAGTCAAGGGGGGAAACGGACTCAATTACCTCAGCCTAAAGAGGCTATCAATGAATTAAAAAAGTGCATATTTTACTCCATTCATCTCCAAGTCATTAAAAGTAAAAGGAATGATTCGATCTGCCTGTGTGGCTTGTATTTTAGCATGTGTGAAATTTGATGAAGAATTGCCGCCCCGGGACAAGAGTATTCATTGGAGTTAAAAGCAAAGAATATAAGGACTTCAGCAAGTAGTGTATTGTTTAGTGCTTGAGACACCAGCAAATCAAGAAAGTCAAGAAAATGAACTGAAATGGGTTCTTGAGATCTTGGTAAACAACTTAATTTGCTTTTTTATTTTCTACACAGTTTGAGAGACATGTGAAGAGGGCAGAGTATTGGGTCTTAGATATGTACTTCAAACAAACGATCTTTATTGAAGAGCAGCCTCTTGTCAAATGACATTGTACCGAGTAACAATACCGAGACAAAGCGTGAATCTATGTCTGACGTCCTGTCAGATTGATCAAGTGCAAGCATTGTCCTGGCCGGTGTCACAACAGATTATATGAGGCCAAAACGTTCTTGCGACTTTAGCCACACTGTATTGACTTTCTCCCCCAATCTCCAGTCTCCATATTGGCACTTCTGACATCATCTCCTTGAAATATTGAATTCCTCTCAACTGTCGAGCTTACACAAAACAGTGGCCCCCGCCGTTCGACCGGCCACATCAGCGTTCTTAATAAAAGACACTGGTGTCAAAATCGTGCTGCCGTAGGAAGGGGCTATGTTGTGCCACAGAGAGCTTTAGTGATGCAGAATGTTGTAGGTGATAACTTTGTGTGTAAAAGTTGTTGCATGGTGGATGCCTCATAACCAAAACACTGCCTCTGAGATCCAGCAGATGCCCGCCTCTATCAGTTGACCTGTGTCTATTTAGACTAACCATCTTCCAGGTAGAATCATATGTTTAGAATCAGATTTTCATTAATCTCCACAATCTGGGGACAAATCACTCAATGAGGATTCTGTGGGATTAACTTTCTGCTGAAAATGTCATTTAAATCCTTGGTTAGTTAATTTCCCCTTTGGGTAATTAGCAACCGATGCTGACCTTTTGCATTGACAGGTCCAACTTTATCTAGAAAGTCAAGGTTAAAAAACCACCTCGCCATAGTGATTGATTAGTGATTAGAGGCAGGGGGGAAAAACGGTGGCATGAGGGGAACTTGGAACAGATGTTACTTTGTGTGAGGTGTTTCACCCTCTGCAGCTTTCACTAAACATGTATGTTTATGTTGGCATCAACTGAGAGGGACAAGCCTTTAATCATTTTTGTCAATGCTTTGGGAAATGCATGAAAATAATATAAATTTCTCAGGATGAAAAAAAAAAAATCTTATTTATTATTTTCCCCAAATCAGTGCAAATCCATGCAGAAAAAAATGGTTAGTGATAGTGCTGTCAGCAATTTGATTTAAGCCTAAGTTATTAGTCTATTGACAGAAACATTTTTGGCAAGTGTTTTGGTAATCAAATGCTTTTTTCTAAGCATATATCACAAATATTAGAGTTCCAGCTTCAAAACTGTGACAATTTGCTGTTTTTCTTTGTCTTGTGTGATATTAAACAGTCAGATGTCCTCTTGGGATTTAGAAAATTATTGTTGTTTTCAGATTTTATATACAAACGGGGAAAAATAAGAAATTAATCTGCACATTAATCACTAATTATAGTATATCATCATAACATATACTCCTTCTAATCACATAGTTTGTTATAAAAGTACAACAACCACCTTGCATTTAAAGCATCTGCAACCAAAAATCCCCAAAAATCAAAAATTACAGAATTTATAAAAAGAAGAAAAAAAAAAAAACACAACTTAAAAAGTAGTCACCTTGTTCTTGGCATAGGACGTGTTCAGTAAGATTTGGTCTCTTTGCCTGTGTAGATCACCACCCTCTCACCGTGCCTGCCAAGGAGAGAGACAAGGAAAGTAATGTTACTCATTAACTGCACCCCCACCATGTCTCACACACACACACACACACACACACACACACACACACACACACACACACACACACACACACACACACACACACACACACACACACACACACACACCACACCACACACACACACACACACACACACACACACACACACACACACACACACACACACACACCTTGGTCAAGTAAGATTAACTGCATGAGAGGAAACACAATAAGGCTGAGTTGAGGCAGTTTTGTCTCATTGCCACTCAAGCCAACAGACAGGAGTTTAATATGCTTAGACTCTCACGGCCTTCAGCCACCCTATGGGAGCTCATAAAACCTGATCAATACACTGCCATCTTTATTTGCCAATTCATTACGGTGGCCTTATTACAAAGGATTAATGAGTCATTAATATTAAATGAGCTTAATGGGAGAGCAAAGGCAATAATAAACCTAGCACCAGAAATCCCAAAACTATAAAAATGGGCAGAAAGTTAAAAATGGGCAAAAAGCAAAAGGAGGAAAGTTAAGAGCAGGCGAAGAGAAGAAGAGGAGAGAGACCAGTGGTTACAGGACCTGAGGAGAAAGGTGATGAATTAGTCTCGTTGACTTCTAGCTTCAGAAATATTGAGCAATGTGACAAATGGGTTTGTGGCACAGCATGTGGAGGGGCTTCAATTTAAATATGCAAACAACTAATTCTCTTGTCACAGCTGGACTGCGGCCTATAAGAGAGTGAATACATGGTGTTCCGGGCCAGTTCAAGTGCCCAGAATGCCACTGTAAAGGCGATGAAGTGTCTGTCAAGGAGAGGCTTGGGAGGGACAATGACATTCCCAAGCAGAGATGATGTAAGTGGTCTAAGTCAGGCTTTTTGTGCAAGTGTGTGTATGTGTGTGTGTGTGTGTGTGTGTGTTTGTTTTTTTCTGGTCAAGGTCAGGCCAGAGGGGAGAGCAACACCGCAAATCAATGATGTGGCCATTGCTGAGAGCGTCACAAACACTCTCAACTGACACAACCTTTTCTGCGGGGAATCGTTAAGTTGCAGCAAGGGAGAATTATCTCAACTTATGGGTATTCTCAGTTCTTCAAAAGCACATAGCAGTTTTAAACCAAACGCCTTCAAGGTTTAAGGCCATAAATCTTTGTGCAACACAACTTGAGTACAAGCACAATGATGAGCAGGATGGGTATTTTTCTATTAAAATGCTGCACAAGTTTTAAGCCATCAACTACATATATGGGAATAGAGAGAAAAGTGCCTCTTTTGATCTACGTTTACGCTGCTGTTTGCCACTATGGTGGGTGGGTGGTGGAGGGGTGGGGAGGGGTGAAATTCAACCAGGGCCCCTGTCTGGGCTTGAACAAGAGTTGTGAAGGTTACATACACCCCTACTCTTTGTATTTGGGTACTCTTTTTGGGTGGGGTGGTTGCATGTAACGGTGAGTCTCAGATTGACATGAATGCTCTGTGTACAGATGAAGAAGCAGAATAGGGTACCACGAAGTCAAAGTGTTATCAACATTTTCATAAAACATAAAAGTACATAATCATTTGATACATTTTTTTGCACTCCCAGGTTTTTTTAATGAATAAATTAAGATTGCTCATGAAAGCAGGTAGATGGAAACATACCTTTTGATGCAGAGTTACAGTACTTTAATCTAGTCTAAGGTTTTAAAATGACTTCCTGACAAACCGATTCATTGGACAGCGGACCATACATTAAATAAACACAGTGAGCCATTCTACAGACCTCCCCTGGAAATTTCAAGATAATAGAAGAAATAAGAGTTGTCATTTATTTACCAGATGCAACGACTGTGCTGGCCCACAGAGTGTTTTCAATGCTCAGACTCTCGTGGATCTGGGGATCTGTGTCTTCCTACAGAAGAAATAAAAAAGGAAAAACATTACTTTGCAATTTATGTATATTTGTTTAAGCTTGTATGACTATGGTATGGCAGTAAAGTGCCATAGAGTATAGCAGGGCAGCTAGGTATCTCTCTTATGTTTAGATTGAGACTGTGTGGACACTGCTTGTCCTATCAACTCTCTAACTAACACTAAAGCCAATGAATTATGGGCATTGTAGAAACGGTTAACAAGAAATGCCAGATTTTGGATCTCAATACACCACGGCACAAAACATGAATTCCAAAAGAAAAATGATTCAGCAGGACACCCAGATATACGTAGTTAAAACATTAATGCTACAGGTTTGTTCTATTATTATAGGTTCTAGTATTTTCAGGACTTGTATATTTGTAAATATGTTGGTCTAGTTTTGAACTCTTAAAAGATCATTTATTGAATCTTACAGGAAAGAAAATCAAATATGGTGAGTGGCAGAGGATAGACACCTACCTGAAAGACATATCTAAACTTTGTAAATTTATTTCTTCAATTAGCCAATTGTGGACCAATTGTGGTTTTGCTGAAATTTCACACAGAACAAATTTCCCTGAAAACAAAAAAATATAGAATTATAGAATTGAGAAAAACAAGCTCAGTACAGCCGGACCAGAATGGCCGGGCTCTGCTGTGCCATTAATTTTCACAAGCACCTGACACAGTTGTGCAGACTGTAGCAATACAGTGGTGCCTTTATCAATACTTCCACTAGATTTGGCATGGCGATAGAGGCTCCCTTTAAAAACAGTATAGAGAGTGCACGTAGATGAGATTTCAGTGATAAATAAGCCCCTGGAGAGCCTCTTGTTTCACCCTCCCCCCTGTTTTACCCCTCTCTTAACTAAAGAGGAAAGCTGAAAATGGCTTGAGTCAGGAGCGCAAAGTCAAGGCTCCAGTTTCGGCTCAAATTGCCAGCCTGATATGATAATTATGATACCTAAGCACCCACATCCTGTCAATCCACTCAAACATGGGAAGAGGTGCATGAAAAATAAATGTCAGGTTGCAGAATGCGTGACCGCTTTGACATTAGTATCATTCTATGTTGTTCATAACTGGAGAGGGTCTCAATAAAGACCCCAGAAACAAAGCCACCATGTCCGTCTCACGGAAGAAGAGAAAAAAAAAAAAAAAAAAAAAAAAAAGGAACCCTCATAAATAGGTAAGTTCATTGCTGCGGATCTGTGGAACCCATTTTTTTCCCATCCTGCTCAGACTAAAAGCACACGCTATGCAAAGGAAGGCCGCGGAGATGAATGAGTGGAGGAAGTGCTCGCTCACTAAGCCTGGTGTGTGGCCAAGAGTGAAGACGGCCCACAAAGCCTCTCTTTGTACTGGAGCTCTCCTCTCTGTGGGGGCTGCGCTAATCTGCTATTAATAAAAAAAAAAAAAGAAGGAAAAAAGAAAAAAGAAAATCTTTGAGCAACAAGCAGAACGGGATGGATGGAGCTGTAGCTGCGAGAACCTGCCTGTGATGTAAGAGGTATGCCTGATGGAGATAACAACAGGCCGGGATGGACACACAAGATCTCATTGTCGCCGCTTGTCAACACATTGCAGTGATATACATCTTCATGTCAATCCAGTTTCTATAGAAAAGCTCTGCATGTGTTTAACAGGTTATAAAAATGTCAGCAAGTTACTGTACCCTTGTGAAGTTCCCCTCGAAACTGTGGATGTCCAGCTGAGGCTTCTGGGCGTAGACATAGGCGCTGATAGAGAAGAGATCCTGAAACAAGGAGATTAGAAAACTCAGACACTGTCTCATTTAATTAATTAATTACCACAGTTAGTGATAATTTTACCATATTTGTCTTGTAAGGACAAACATTTACATGTTTGCAGGCTATAAGTTAAAGCATCAATCCTTTAAAATTGCTTTAGATGAGTGTTAACTAAAATCAAGATGATTACAAATGATTACAAAAATTATGTTTTTTTTATTTTGTCTCTTTATTTTTTTTAATAAAAATAACAAGCAACGCCCAAGAAAAGCTGGACTCCTTCTCTTCCAGAGACCATGCTGCTAGTTTTCAGCTTATTTATTATATATATATTATATATATATATATATATATATTATATATATATATATATATATAAAACAGACACACACACACACACACACACACACACACACACACACACACACACACACACACACACACACACACACACCCACACACCACACACAACACCCACACACACACCCACACACACACACACACACACCACCACACACGAACCACACACACCCAGAAAGAAAAAAAAGAAAAACGAGAGACAATAATAAAAAACGGAAACATCATTTTTTTAATCATCCGTTTTTCTGAGTCATCCCATCAGGTAAGACTGCAGCCTTGGCCTGTAAAAATTGCCTTTTTTTGCCCCAAGTGGAACAAAATTGATTGTAAATATTAAATTATTCAGACAGGCAGCCTCTGCAGCGGCCAGGCAACGCTCAGTCATGCTCAGATAGTGTTCTCCTGGTGAGAACATGGGCAGAGCGGTTAAAGAGGAGCAGGGAAGATTATTTTACTGAACCCCCAATGGAGAGTAGTGTTGCTCCAGCGTTTTACAGAAATGGGCTCAGAGACTCTGTGACATCTTGATGCATTCAGAGAAATCAATGCGGCTGCTGAACAAACTGGACTTACTCTGCGTTTTAGAGCAGACACATAAGTCTGAATGTAGTCAGTTCTCTCAAGTTGTTGGTGTTTTTTAAACTTAAAGACATATGTGATATAATTTACTTGTTTTTAGAATGACCTAACTTTATGGACATTTCAAAGTACTATTACTAAAACAGCTCATCCATTGGTATTCAGGAACAGAAGACTTTGACTAATAATCCCCTGAGGATAACCCATTTCCCACTGGGCAAAAACCCTCAAATCTGGCGGACACGCTTAAGTTTGCACGGCACGATGCTATGACGCTTGTCACCTCCGTCTATAACTTCTGCAACTCTTTGAAGTCTCAGTGACAAATTCCACCTGTCTCCGTGCAAGAAGCATCCAAATTAGTTGGCATTGAGTTTGAAAGCAAGACCGAATAGGTAACAGATGTAAACAAAATGTTTACCACCTTAACATTTGCACATGCCTCCATGGTGCTTTCTAGTGTTCCTGGTGTGTTGTGTTTGTACTATCCCCGTTTTCCGGCACGTTTGTGGCTCAAACATGACACATGAAAAAAATTTAAACGGAAAGGCATACGCGTCTAGTGGCAATGGGGAAGGAGTCTATGATCTAATTTTAGCAAGTTTTCTTGCCTTAAAAAAGCCTGCATATTTTTTGGAGGAAAGTGTCAAAAGGCGTTCACTTTTTAGTTAATTTTAGAAAAATTAAGCTTTTATTTCCGCCTGAGAACAATCACAAAAGAGCATGAAACTGATCTGTCTTGACTTCTGACTAAAGGTGAGTTTGGGAGATATTATCAAATACTCAGAATAAATTAATCCAAAATTGAGGGATAACAAGGTTGCATAGAGGCTAAAGTGAAGACAACTCTTGCAATCTTCAGGTGTCTTGAAACCCAATATGGATGCCAAAGCTCAATCATCAAATGACTTGCTGAAACTTTAATTCTCTGATCACACTAAGTGGCAACAAAAAAAACCATTGACTCTACTTAAATCTGAAGTGTTGAGTATCGCCTCCAGTTAAAGGAAACTGCTGTCAGGTTCAGACTGTTCCTCCTGTCTGTCATCAGTGATTAGGTTTCCATCACAGTCAGGCAACTTCATTTGATGAGCAATGCTTTTAGAGATAACAGAACACTCATTCACAATCCCTATGTCTGCTACCAGAGAGTCACAACATCGTAATGTATCCATACCCCCACTGCTGGTAGTCGCTGAGTGCAGCCAACAGCAACCTTCAGTTTCCAGTCGGTTTCTCCATCCAGCTGATCAGTTCTGATGAAACATCCACCTGGAAAAAAAGGGACAGAAATGCTGTAAGGACTATTGTGTTGTGTCTGTTCCATGGTTAACGACAACCTCGGCCACAAATTACATTTACAGAATTAGCATATATACTAAAATGAAGCCTAATAGTAGACAAAGTGGATAGAAGTTGGTAAATTGACTCGGTAATGTTGGTTACACAGCCCTATCTGTCTAAAGTTTTCCAATATTAGCAACTGGTCATACCAGACCGAACAAGGCTGTAGCAGCAAAATCCCTAAAAGCATGGAACTGATGAAGAGTGACTTTTACAGCTTATGAATTCAACTTTTTATCTGTAAGGAGGAACACCGTTTTTATCTTTTAAAAGTTACCTAGTCTGTATCACAATATCCCTCAGAAAATTGATGATTTAGTATAATGTTCTAAATAGTTCAATAAAATTCAGCACAAAATCTTAGTATTTCTGGAAACCCTGGGGAGGTTCTTAAAGTTTAAACACCAGTTAGCCAACAAACATGAGACGCTTTTAATAAAAATTGGTGGGAGTTTTGTGTTCACACGGTTAAATAAAGCATATACATCACACATCTTTGTGAGGCATTTTATATTGAAGCGTTAAAACATATTTAACTTGTAAAATGATGTTACTTTAATAAACTAGCATATATCTATCGCCAACAGGACGGTACATTACAGCCTGATGCACGACGCAGAGCATGTGTGGCTGATGTGGACACCGCAAGGTCTGACAAACGTTGAGCAGTCGTGACCTGTATTGATCCGAGGTAATATTACATATGAAACTGATGGATGAGAGGAACTATGTGACAGAGAGGGTAAAGGGCAGCTATAAACCATCCCTGGAGGGTTAACTATGATGGACAACATTAACACAAGGAGGGTGATTCATGCTTTCCTTCTGCTGCAATGGCACTTCAGCTCCTCACATATCATCACTGAGATGTGTGTGTACAACTATGTGAAAGACAAAGTATACGAGGCTGTACTGTATATGTGAAAGATAAAGGTGTGTGTGTGTGTGTGT
>NC_045746.1:18201513-18202903 GCF_008692095.1 Etheostoma spectabile | reverse complement strand
GTGTGTGTGTGTGTGTGTCAGAGTCATAAAGACATCAACAACTCCCTGCCAAGCATATTGGCACATCAAAGATTGATGGAAATGATGTCCTCAGAACATTTCCTCCCGATGCCCCTTAGAAAAGAGCTAGGATCTGACGCAGCTCATTGATTAATTGGAATTTGCATCATCAGTCACTAGAAGATTGTGACATAAATCATATGAATCGCAGGCTGCCTTGGAGATGATGTCAAAGGACTGGAAGTGTGGGGAAAAAGTCACATTTCTCACCCAAATGATCTTGACGCAGTTCGTTAAAGTGCCACAGGGCACACAAGGTTCAACGGTAAGGCATTTTTATTGTTTGCATAACTATTCCATCGAATGCAATGATTTATTATTGTTTCACCATTTAAGGACCTTTATTAATCCAGGAGGAGTTTTGCTGATGCTGATTAGAACTTTTCAACACTGTCCTCCTTCACGTTGATAAAGTTACACTAACACTTTGCCAGCTCACCATTTTTCTCTGACGTTCTCAGGAATATCATGTCTGCAGGAATCCTTTGGTTCTACAAAAAGAAAGAGAAAAAGCAGAAGTGCAAATGGCGGTGTGTTACTGAGCGCTGTGGCAAAAGCCCTTTGAATCTTCCTGAATAATTAAACAGGGTCAATACCTTGACCGGAGGGTGAAGGAGAAACCGTTTTTTAAGAGTCTGCCTAAGACACAGTAATGGAAATTTAACTTTCGAGCAGCAGCTGCATTCCATTTTGGCTGAGCTGAAACCAAAGATTGCATGCTTAACAGGTGAGTAGGAGTTTCATAGTATCAACATGCATTCTCGGTTTAACAGTGAAGCAAAACTCTGACTAACACTGTGCCTTCAAATCAAGTTCAGTTACTTACCATTATGTACTTTAGAGTTTCTGGTAAGCTATTCAAAATCCCGTTTTCAATCTTTTGGAAGCGGGGAGAATGTGTAGTGATGCATAAAATATCTGATTAGATCCAGGACTAGAAAAAAATTATGATGAAAACTTTTAAGAAAATGGAAAAAAGAGGCAAACAGGCAAATACTCTTCGAATTAACTCAAATCTGTATTACACCCATTAACTGTTTTTGTGCAGAGTAACTCACATTATGTGACTACCCTACCCCATTCACATTAGAATGGGGTAGGGTAGTCACATCACACTTTCATTTCGTTTTTTACCAGTAATGCAGACGGATGTTAAAGGTCCTATGGCATGAAAAATTCACTTTATGGAGGTTTTTAAGCCTATGGTCCCTGGTGGCAAGAAATGGCGATAGGTGTAAACCGAGCCCTGGTTATCCTGCTCTGCCTTTGAGAACATGAAACCTCAGATGGGCCGAACTGACATCTTGCTCCTTATGAGGTCATAAGGGGC
>NC_045746.1:18196275-18201503 GCF_008692095.1 Etheostoma spectabile | reverse complement strand
CCCCTTTCTCTGCTTTGCCCGCCCAGAGATCTTGGCCCACCCATGAGAGAGAGACATCAAGGCTTTCAAACGAGCACAGTGGCAGTTGGACAAAAGTTAATATTTTAAAAGCCAAATGAGTGTCTATGTGGCACAACCACATGGAAAAGCTCATAACAGAAGACCTTTAAGGCCCAAATGTGTGACCTCATTTAAAAGGTAACATCTTCTAGTTTCTGAAATTGTGCTTGTTTAGCATGTGGCTGAAACACAACTTAAACTACAGTTCAAACATGGCACAAAAAATATTTATGGTCCTCATCTATAATAGGTAATTTATGAAACACAAATTGCTTACTTCCAAATTAATACATTGTGGTTGGCTCTATTTTTATCATAAACTTAAACTGGAGGGAAAGAAACAGCTATTAACACATAAATAAGTATTTGGGACCAAGAAAACATTTTTGTCGTAGAAAACTGCCCAAAATTGAGCCTTTCAAAATCAGTGCATGCAAAGATATCTACAGGAATAACTAAAGATGTACCTTATCCACAATGATCAGATCCCCAACTTGTATGTCTGAACTCTTCACTTGAATTTTACCTGAGGAAAAAGTGAAATGAAGACAAATGGGACAAGACAACAGACAGCAACCCTAAGGCAACGTCACATTCAAATTAAGACTTAATTTTTAAAATATGCTGGGAACTTTAAAATAGCTATGAAATAAAATGGAGATATTGATTTCTGGCCATTGAAAATGATGCTGACTGTTAAAACTACAACCCACTTTTTGCGATTGCTCTTCTCTTTCACCTTCTAACAGATAGATTACCTCCAGCATGAGAATGTAATACCCCTCTGTTTTCATCTCTGGTCAGGGGCATAGACAAAAACAATGGCACATTGGGTCACTCTCAATTATATTGCCTCAATATCCGCCACGACCCCTCTTCTTCTGTGCTCACAAGCACACGTAACTGGGAACATGCACACGAGCACATAGCGGGAGCTACATCCTCAGCCATGGTCACAGATACTACACAGGGGGATTTTACCACACATTCAACAAAGGGACAGCTCTTAGATCATACGGTCTTGAGAAACTGAGAGAAAAAAAAATCAATGCCATTACAGCAAGAAGAATGACTTCTGTTACAAGTGTAGATCCAGTGGAGAGCCGTCTCTTAATTGCATGGGGATAGCTTGACTATACGCTGGAATATCCGTTATCATAATGTCAGCAGCAAACAGCCACAGGCGTGAGGAAGAGTGTGGATAGATTTCTCTCAGTTCCCTCACTAACCTCGCACTGTGAGCTTGCTGTAGAGTTGAGAGTTCATCTCTTTGTCCCGTTGGTACCGTCGCACTTCATCCACAGCCTCTCGCACCACTGTAACGGCTAACACAAAACCCTGAGCAACAAGAAAAAGAAAAACACACCATGATCATTTATACAGCTTCATTAATACCAGAATCCATTAACATGACACAGGAAGCTGACTTTTACACACAGAAAAGGTCCACGTCTTACTTTATTAACTCATAAAAATAACTTGGGGGACACTAAATGAAAACAGTCTTGACTTTGAAAAAAATAAGAGGTTTTTGTCAAATGAGGTAATAAAAAACACAAACTCACTGTATAAAAAATAAAGTGCTAAGTGTGTAAATATGTAGGTGATCCATTTGGCTTCAGGTCTGTAACTAATGATTATTTTAATAATTGATTAATCTGCAGATTTGTCTTTGTGATTAGTGGATTAATTGTTTTGACTATGAAGTGTCAAGAAATAGTAAAATAGCCCATTACACAATATCTCTGAACCAAAGGGGATGTCTTCAAATGATATGCTTTGCCTGATCAACAGTAACAACAAATTTGAAAAGATGGAATCAAAAAAGGCTCGTCATTGTTGATTAAAATTATGATTTTTTTGAACGAATAAACTAACCTAACCAAGTAACCTATTAATCAGCTAATCAATTTAGCTCTAACTGGCTTTTTTGCATTTTGACATTTATTAAATCACAATAAAGACTGTTTTGCATAAACAATAACAGTTACAAATACATACAAGCAACATTCGTAACATAATCCAAGGCAGACATGCTTTGAGAGAGCAAAATGTTTTCTAATGCAAATAAATTAAAAAGTGAAAACTAGAACGGCCTTTACCAGAGGTGCCCAGTACGTGTACAAATATCCGATTTTCAGTGATGGCACAAACTGGGAACAGGCCACCACCAGAAAGTACAGATTGAGGAAGAACTTGAACTGCTGGTAGAGAACCTGAGAGGGGAGCAGAAGACAAGGATTCAGCGAGGTGAGTGAACATGTCATCAAGGTGAGTCAAAGACGACGACAGCTGCCAGAGAAGACAAAGAGGATGCAGCAACAACAAAGGAGACAGGATGGGTGACTGTACATGTTCCAAGGTGTAACAAGATACATGCTAATGCTGTTAGCTTTACATTAACCTAATGGAAACTCTTGACACTTTGACAACTTCTGTTTCAAATGGCATTCAGGTTACCGATTTCACGTGGTAACCTGGTACAATATCGGTTGGTGCCTACGCTTGGCAGAACAAAACACACAGCACAGGACAAACGGGACTGAAAAAAGGCCAATTTTCTTAAATCACATGGACCAAAATGCAACTTGGGACTTACTAGGGGCTCTTTGCTAATGGGTTATCCATCAACAGGGATCCTTTAGCATTCTAATTCATTTAAGGTCAAAATTTGAATAATGTTTGCAATAATGAGAGTCTTGCGTCTCGTCACAGATTATCCGAGACAATGGGATCGATGGACGATGCTCGACAGTTAATGAACCCCCTGACCTTTAGGGGAAAATGCACACTGCTAAACTCAATTTGTGTGTATTTAATAATTCAACGTGGAGGGAGAAAAACAGAGCTGTTTTGGCCACCATCGATGAGAATATCTGCGTCTCTAACAGACAGTTGACATTTTATGGCCTGGGCCAAAGGTGGTCCTCTTAATCATGGAACCATTTGGTTTTTAATAAGTAAGTCTGATGGATCTCTAATGTCCCCTACAGTGTAAACCCTTAACTTAATGACAGAACAGTTAACAATTACACCCAGTGTGTGCTACTGTGCTTTACATACTGTTAGTCTGCAAAGAGATCCAACATATTTCAACTGGAAGGAGGAATTGCCACTCTGCAGACTATAAAAAGTTAACAGTGGAAACATTGACTCAAAAATGCCGCAACGTCTGTGTTTGGAACAAAGATCAGAGCTTAAAATGTGAATTCACAGGCCATAGGTCTTTGTTGTTCTCTGAATTCAAACTCACCCCAGGCACAAATGTGAAGATGTTGTACTTCTGGTTTTTGATGGCATTTTTTGGGAACTTCTCTTCACATTTCTCCGGGGAGCCAAGCCACACTGTCCTGGCCTTCAGCTCCTTCTTCCTTCGACAAATATGAGCCAGGCAGTCGCAGCAGCTGAGAGGGGAAGACGTCAATAAGATCCAGCGTAAACACATTACACCAACCACATGCTACTAAATGTATTGGGCTGTAACTAACAATCAATCCATTAGCAATATATTGGCCAATTACTTTCTTGATCAATGGATTAACTATTTGGTCGGAAAAATGCCCATCATAATTTCTTGAAACCCAGGTGATGTCCTAATATTTGATGTTTTGTTCGACCAACTGTCCAAAACCCAAAGAAATTTAAGTAACGATCACATAGGACAAAGAAAAGCAGCAAATCCTAACAGTTAAGAAACTAACAGGAAAATACTAGTTCCTTTTGCTTCGCACAGATCAATATCTCTCTTCATTGAGCTGTTTCAGCTTTAACTCGTACAGCTGAGTTTGTGTCCTATACTCTAAGAAACTTACTTTACCAAGTAATTTATTTTGGCAAAAACTGATAACGATGCAAAAATTAAGTAGAGAAGAAGAAGCACACTGCACAACTTAGAGACCTAAAACAATAAAATACATGTTTAGTTGATATTATGATTGAAAAAAGAAAGATACAGCTAACTCCAATCTTTATCAATTTACCCAAAGCCCAGAGTTTTTTGTTTGTTTTCTTAAAGTAGATCGATTTTATGACCAAACGTTAATACGTTTTTTTTATTTTTTATTTCTTATACAGACTCTTCCCCACAATTCAAGAGTCTTCTAACTAGAATGACAGCTTAGAATATACTTCTGGCTTCTGGATTGTTAAAAGAAAGATGTTTCAAAATGGGGAGAAAAGCAAAAAACCAGAAAAGAGAATTTATTATCCACCCCATCAGACTGAGCCAATTGAAGTTAAGAAAGTTTTTTTTTCATAATCACACCCTAGACTTTTTCATTAGTGTTTTTTTTGGGTGTTAGTGTTAATTAGATCTTCAAGGCTTCTTTTGACACAATTTTATAAAGAAGTCCTTCGCGTACAAGCATTGTAATTAGCTGAAAAGGTTAGTATCTCTCCAGGAGGGAATTCCCCTGTTAATGCTGTGGGAGTCAGGCACATTTTTGAGCTGAATATCAGGTAAACCTTAAGCTCTATGTGTGCAGACATATAGTACTGCATGGCAGAATATGATACATATTTGTCCTTGGTAGTTTTACTTCATGTTGAATCTTTCTGACATGCAAAGACGAGCCCTTTCCTACAGTATGTACCTATGTTATTATTGTAATAATAGCAAAGTTCTAGGAAGAGATTAGAGAGAAGGGATGAATTGTAGATTGACATTTACTTTTTTTTTAAGTATTTGACTTTCTATCAACCTGCTAATGACTACATTGGGGCTTATCTAGCATATCTGATATTAAATGCAAACAGGGTGTAGTGTGGGGGTAAATTACAATGAGAGCAGCTAGATGTGAGCATGACCTAAACTGGCACCTGGGGGGGAAAGTGGGGAGAGTGTCAGTGTATACCGTCATGCTGATCGACTTGGCTTTTCCACTTTTTAAGCAAGTTGGCAAAACATAAAACTAAATAAATCAACTTTGGTAAAAAGTCTTGTTTGTATTGGCCTTGGTGTTCTCTGTCTCTGTGCACTCCGAGTCCAGTTTCATAAGAGCGATTATTTGAGCAAATGAATGCTATTCAAATAATATGCCATTTGAACAGTCAGGGCTTATTCAGTGTGAATTATTTGTGTTTTATAATCCCACACTAAGCACACATAAAATTACTGGAAAGCATCAAACTGGTCAGCTGTGAAAAATCCGATTTGTTCATTAGTGGGG
>NC_045746.1:18170983-18196265 GCF_008692095.1 Etheostoma spectabile | reverse complement strand
GGGGGGGGGATCAATATGCAGCTTCAACTGGAGATGCACCACTAACAACCAAACGGCACAGGAAACTATGAAACTCTTACGTCAGTAAATGTTCCTTTTTGGGCACTGAAGTCCTGCACAAACATTAGTTTAAAAATGTTACACATTATTTTTCTGGCATAAACAAACACTCCTCTCTAAAGTAGCATCTTTAGAGGGCAAAACCTGTCAAATTAATCATTAGCTGGATAAACCGCACCGTTCTGTTTGACCTGAAAATCTTTTTGGACTGATGGTGCGCATCGAGGAACTCGACCAAAAACATGCCCTTATCCTCTCTTTGCACTTCATGCACAACTACCGGTGCGTTTGAAATCCAAACTGATCGTCATGAGCATACTTACCGACACTATACACTACACATACATTTACAGAATGACAAAACACAAAACAACTTTCAGAGTGGGTTAACGGCCCAAATGGAAGTACAAGAACTCTTTTCTACAGACGAAATATAACATGATTTTGCAGTGTAGCAGAGGAATTTATTTAGATTTGAAAACAGGAAACATCTCCGTATTTTTCTCTGAAAAAATACCTGACCTCACACTTATTCTTGGACAATGATTATCAATTTCACAATCTGGCCTTTATGTTTAGTGATCTGCTATATAAAAGCTGTAAAATATCAATCTTATACAAAAAGTGTAATACTAGTAAGAATATTATATAACATTTATTATCAACACACTCCAGGACAGTAGTATGTGGTAGAAGCTACAAACATGTAGCAAAAAGAAGAAACTTTCTTAGGAATATGATATAGTTTTTCTTTGGAAATTGTTTGAGCAACTTTTCTCCCAAGCAGAAGTAGGACTGAACTGAACCAAGAGAAAACAGTCCAGCTACATGAGACCAGAGTGTAATCAGGGCATTATTTCTTTGAGTCATCATGCACAGACGACCAACATAACTCATTATGTAATAAAACCATATAAACAACAATAATGCAATGGTGTAGAAATACCTGCCACAGAGGACTTTCCACCCTCCTAGGAGGAACCAGCCGAGGCCTCTCTGTCTCTGACTGACTCGGGCCCGGGGCAGCGTCTGGTAATCACTCTCATCGTTCTCAAAGCCTTCTTCCGACATCATCAGAGGCATCTCATCCAGGTTAGAGGGCTCATCTTCTAGAGAGTATCTGTGAGGACAGGGCACAGTCAAATATAAAGAAACCGAACATGAAATTGCGACAGATTGTATCAGAAGGACGCTCCATTATTTTGAAAGAGGATGAATGACATTTTGTGTTAAGGTGCAATTACAGACACTGCTCCAGCATGTACATTTATGATGTGAATATTCACTTGAGGTGAATAGAGATAACAACAAATCCAAAAAAGACATATACTGTATATTCAGTCATGATGATTTTCCATTTAAAATGTAACAAACAGTTACACTGAGAATTATAAACAGCACCCTACTCATCTTTTAAGCCACATGGATTCTGAATTACACATGATCTACAGACAGGTTGTGTGGCCGTTAATGGACATTGAGTGGTCTGTTGACTGTCATTCAATGATTACTTCATATTGCACCAGATGTGCAAAAAGATTAAAGCTAGTTAGCGCAGTTGGTCCAGTTCCTCCATCACTGTAGAGTACATCTACTATTCATATTATAAAGACACACTGGAAACACTCTTGCAAAGCTCACAATGCCTTATTCATGATGCCCCTCTAAAGAATAAAGGCAGTCTGTAGCCTAACAGGAAAAACATACATGTGCTCACAATACTGACAACACACATACATTACACTACAAAACTACAAAAGCAATTAAAGATGCAAATTATATACAGTACAATGTGGTCAAAAGACGTCAAACCATCAAACCTAGAATAAAAAGCTAAGATGTCTAAAACTGAAACTATAATGAAAGAAAACCTTTTGTTATACAGTATTATTTAAGTAAATCATAAGTAAAAGTATATCTAATCAAACACAGCTAAATGTGACAGATAGCTTGCTGTGTAGACAGTGAGTATTAGATACCAAAGGGGATATCAGGTTTACAATAAGATGAACTACTCTCTTGGTTACTGTAAAGTCAAGGCCATTTCCCATTCTGCTGGCATGTAGCTGAGCCTACAGTAGACTATTCTTTACCTGCTTAAAAAAAAAAACACAAAAAACATATTCACACCTCGAAAATATTTCTACAGGGACACTTCACTCCACACATGCCAAGCAGGTCTCATTACTTTTTTTTATTTTTTTTAACTACTGTGTTTTCTGAAGAAATTAAATCGGTTGCTATCTTCTGAATGTCTGCAGCCCAGCTTTACATTGGCTTGTGATTGTTTAGTTGAAAAAAGTGAGAATCAACCTTGTTTTTGTCAATTAACTAAGGTGCAAACCCAAATCTGGAGTTGTTAATAGGATGTGAAGGAAGCTTCCTACTTCATTACTGCCAAAGTTGCTCACACTGATCCAGCACAATGAGACATTTTAGACACCAAAACCATTAACATTCTTACCTGATATATTTCAATAGACAACAAAATGCTACCTAGTCAGTGAAGTCCAATGTCCGTCTACAATACCTGGCCGCTTTTATTACCAGCAACCACTTGAATGAATGAAAAAAGAATGACTTCAACGTACAGAAATAAAATCATAGGCTACTGGGGAATTGTTTTTTCTCATACATACAGAATATATAGTAGAGGCAGATCTATTTGGGTAGTCTACCCAAAACAAAATTAAAATTTGGTAAACTCTGGAATATAAGCAGGCTGAAAGGTCACTCCGTGTATATGAATATGTGTCTTGTACATACAAAAACATAGACATGAACAAGCATAAAACTAGCATCTGCGGGATTATGAGTTTAAGATCACTCATCCACACTAGTTCTCAGTGATACGGCCCTCCAGAGGCAAAACATGCAGAAGCTGGAGCCCTACATTTATTTCAGTTGAGAAGTTCCTGCAACTTTAATTTAAGAACCAAAGATATAATGATACCCTAGTAATTAAGAGGACTTTCAGACGTAAAACAACTTGTTATCTCTCCTTGCACCATGTAATCCACTGTGGACAGTGAAAAACACCCAAAAGAAAGCTCTGCACCAATATTACTCAGGCAAGAACTGGATGGTTTGTAGATTCTTACTTTTCTTTACTATATTCAAATATCTCACTACATTGTGTGATTTAGCCTGAAAATTCACTCCAGTCAAACAAAACACTAATGAATTTTTTCACATGGCATAAATTACTTTGATCTGTAGTGCTACATAAAACACAGATCCCTGCCGTACAACTATAATAATACGTTTAATCATGGAGTGGCAATTTCAATTCATACAAAGTCGGTTTCTGTCCTCTGAATCTCTGCCCACATCTCCTACTTTTAAAGCAAATCAAACCATAATCATGGATCACGCGGTGAAATAAAATGACAATCAGTCGGATTGGTTAACTATACTTATATCGGACTGACGACGGATTAGATATTCTAACACAACATACATACACTTTCTCATTCACTTCAATGGAAAAGTGTGTCCAAACGTTTAACTGGTACTGCACATTCATAAAATTATACAATACAACACACGCACACATTGTATTAAAACACAATGCTAAGCAACTAACTGTAACAACTTTCACTAAACCAAACAAACCCAGTGAACACCTGGGTATACGGTGGTAATGAAGGTCTTGTGGTCTTTGCTGGTCCAATTTTACAGAGTAACCTAACAGAGCAGCAGAGTTCAAACCATGTGACAGCCCAGGAATATTACAGAAACTGCTCCTAAACTGAATCTCAATCCGCTCAGTATTCACCATGAAAATAATGGCCCTCACCTAGGAAAACTGACTCAATGCTTATTTCTGCCGGTAAAGAACTCACTAAGTACATGATTTTGAGAGAAGATAAATGTTGTCACCACATAAATCAAAAGTGTTCCTTGGCAATCAGAAAGAAGAGGGAAAGAAAGGAATCAAGATAGGTCAAAGGTTAACTGAAAGGTTTGCAAAGAAAAACAAAGATCTAAGTATGAGTCTCCACAATAAGTGGAACATTTGATTTTATTAAAGACAGGGCCTGTAGATTTAAGGGATTACACATAATACAAGGTAGTGCATAGTCTACATTGACAACCTTACTGGAATTGTTCAAGTGCCACCGGGTTAGTTGGTATATTAAACTCTGGTTGATTTTTGAGGACTATGGTTACCTGGTCCTCAGATCTCTGCAGGGTAAATCCAGACAGCTAGCTAGGCTATCTGTCCAATCGGAGTTTTCTGTTGCAGGACTAAAACAACCTTTCAGAAGACCCTCCTCGGCAGTGCGTCTGGCGATACGAGACTATAGTGCAAAACATGGTTGGATTTGGTTCAAAACCTGCAACTCAACTCGTGAGGCTCTGACCTCAGCGACCACCAACCTCCTCAATGTTTTGTGTTTTTTTTTCTTTTCACACCTTAGGGCCTTGAGGAATGTTAATAGACATATTGTGTCTCGCTATTCGACTCCCACATCTGATTACCTAATAATTCAACTCTATATCTAGTGGAAACGGCTGCAGCAAAAGCATTGTTGCCAACAATTGCTTCCCGTGTCAGTGGAAAAGCTTTATTGGTGTGACTTAACCAGCTTCAGCACCAGTGCACGGTGGCTGACCCAGCAGTTAAAGTTCTTCACATGGCCAACTAAACTGTCACATGAATCTTATTACTGAGAGCAAGAGAAAGGAATTCAGAAAGCCAGACGTGTCATGTGCGTCAGCAATCTAAGTTTAAATGTGAGGGAGATAAACATCATCACAACTCAAGAAGAACTGCTTGTGTCCAAGGCAATTGATACATTTGTGGTGGGCTACCAATTAAACATATTCACTTATACTTAGTAAACAATTAGTAACAACCTTGGTCTAAAAGGTACCTGGCCATGCGACCATGTTCACTTCCTGTCCATTCCTGACCCTGATGGCTTTATTAGCTCTTCTTCGTCCGGTCTGAAAAATGAATAAGCTGGTGAATGATGATTACAGTATGCAACAACACTTTAATAACATGTGGCAAACTTCGCATACACAGAAGCTATCACATGACTTTAAATGCCAGAGGGCTGAGCAGTGCAGTGGTCTACATTTATCTTTCTTTCACTCCCTAAAACGCCCACTAAGAGGTTATGGAGTTTGTGGTATTGGACTAGTTAGGGCAGATTTAACATTAGACGCTTTTTTTTTACTTTATGGATGGTGGTGGGAGCAAACCAAGCAGCTGTCAAAGAAACAAAATGCGAAAGAGCTGTCAGCAACAGAGCTAGCAACACAGGCTAACAGCCACGAACCGAACACAAACACGCACCCGGTAAAAAGCGAAGCAGCTCAAACACTTTGGACAAACGGCTGCGTCTTTAATAAGGAACCGAAGAAATAGCCTATCTCGCCACTTCATACCTTGAATGTCTGGATGAATTGTAATACGGGATTCTCTTCGAGTTCTTCCGTATCGGATTTAATGGGATGCTGTCAGCCATCTTGGCTGGGCAGTACCTGTGGTCAGTAAATACTGACGTCACGTTTAAAAAACCGTTTAGGATTTATGCTGCATTCATTGCCGTGCAGAAACGTCGTAACTATGATACTAACAATAAGACGAAATGATGATGCAGTGGTGCGTAAGGTTAAACGGCAGTGCGTATTTCCCATTTTTCCTCAGTTATACTGTCACTGTAGCCCAACGGATTTCTAAAACCATGCCAAAAACCAAAGATGTTTTCTTACCCGAAGCGTGCCTGATATAATGCAACAGGGATTGGGAATGTCCGCTTTCCGAAAGTCTGCAAATGTAGATGCGAATGAAAGCTCCGCAAATGTAAATAACCTTTAAATTATTTCCCCCATGTTTTAAATAGTTAATCGTCTCCTGTAAACCCAACACTCTTATCATTAGGTGTAAACTGACCACTTTGTCTTACTTTATTTTCCATTTAAGCACCAGATACTGTAAAAATGTTTGAATCGGTGTGTCAACCAAACAGCCATTTCAAAGGAAATCTCAACAATCTGCACTTTCTGATGTGTGTGAAATGATTAAGTATAGTGTATTTATCCTGTCACAGTGTAGAGGATCAGGATGTTGAACTGTTTATAGGATAAAGTTTAGAGAAAGACCATAATGGGAAAAACACTGATTTTGAAAACTAAAAAAGTATCTTATTATTTGTACTATTAACTAGTGTTTTGAGATAAATTGCAGCTTGAGGAGGGAAGTTTTGCTGCAAGAGCATAAAAGATAAACAAGATGCATTTAGATTGAGTGCACCTATGTAGGCCTACATGCTTGACCCCTCCAATTTAAGTTTTCCAGAAGTTGTTTCCAGATTTTTGTTTTTACTTATGCTTACATAAGGTATAAAGTCAAAAAAGAGGTAAAGTTTGCAAAAGTAGTTATTGAGAAGCATAATGAAAAGAAAGATCTCAGTATATGTTGATAGAATGTCATTTCTAGTGTGTGTTTGTGTGTGTGTGTGTGTGTGAAATAACATCAAGACAGGGCCACTCTTTTCATTGTTTAAACAGATTGAGGTAGTGAATGAACATACAGAATGTTTGTTCTAGTTTTTATTCGGGTCTAACTGCTGTTTAAGAACGACAATTTCTCACCATAACATTGACAACTGGTAATTGTGGGTATTTATGAGCATATTTTGTGCTTTGCACCAGCTAGCAGCATTGGGCAGCTGTCCGGAAGAGATAACAGACTCTTTGCATTATTGATTTGAACATATGTTCCCTTCTTCAGAGCAACCATATGTCTAAGCACCGTAGGAATTCTCAGGTACAAGTTAAACAACTTATTTAATGTATTGAGAAAAACAACATTCACAAATGACAGCAAAGTAAAATAGCAAAATGTGAATACCCTACTATTCTCTGTCAATTGATAAAAAGTTCTTTTTTAAGTCTATATTTATATATATACACAGTAATACATAAGAACAAAAAAGACATTTTACAAATATTTTAATGTCCATAATAGATTGCATAAGTATTAAGTCTCCATTCATCTTGTTTTCAATTGATTCCAATTTCTTTGCTGTCATCAATCAGCATGGAAAAATGCCTATTGTTTCTCAGGTCCATGCCTGTCTTGGTTAGACTGGTTATCGGACTTCCTGCGGAGCTCACTCTGTCGATGCCTGCAGTCAGAGGGTGCAGCTGAGAGATGCCTCTGTTCTGAATCACTGAGATCTCGTTGTTCTTCGTTGCCAGGCTGTTGGCGATAGCTGTCGCATAACGGTTCCAAAATCCAGGGTCTACATTCATCGCTCGAGCTGCCAGGTCCTTCTGAAACATCTCTCCAAACTTTGCGGCCTCTCCACTCAGCAGGGCCATGGGGTTGTCCACCGACAGCCGCCGACCTCTCCTGGCTGGTGCGTTGTTCCACATGTGAGTTCCCATATGAACCTAAAAATGACAGATACAATATGAAATTTGGTGGATGCTTTTATTTCAAAATGCAAATATGTCAAGCATGCATTGACTCAGTAAATATCAAGTCCCATAATGTAAAAGAGTTGGGGCTTTATACTCCCCTCTCTCTCTCTCTCTCTCTCTCTCTCTCTCTCTCTCTCTCTCTCTGTACACAGTATTTATTAACTGGCTTATTAAAAACAGTATGTATTTACTTCATGTTGACTTGAAAAGACATTTCATGAGCATCTGTGTTTACAAGATCTGTCAATATGATAGTTCCACTAGTATGGGTTTTTAAAGGTCAATTATTTTATTCATCGGTTAGAAGATTAAAGAAAAGAAAATTAATTGTTTGAGGTATTTTCAGCAAAAAAACACCAAAAGATTTTCTACTTTTCTTTGGCCTACATGACATATCTTTAGGTTATGAACTGAGGATTCAACAAAAAAAGCTATTTTAAGATGTCACTTTGGGCTTTGGGAAATTGTGATGCACATCTTCTGATATTTCATAAACAAAACAGTTCATTGATTAATGGTTTAATGAATAAGCAAACTATTCATTAAGTAAAATATTTGTAAAATCACTTTGTTAATTTTAGATGTGCAGGACCCTTCCTCTAATGTTTCACAAAAAACAAATATGTACCACTAAATATATCAACAGAGCTATGTATCAGCTTGACTCCAGATGGAGAAAAACATCCTCTATCTACCTTCAGATTGCCTTTCGTAGTGAAAGCTCTGCCGCAGATGGAGCAGACAAACGGTTTCTCTCCGGTGTGTGTGCGCTCATGGATCTGTAGGGCACTGGCTGACGAGAAGTTCTTCCCGCAGACGTTGCAGTTGTGCTGCTTCGGTGTTCGACGATGAGGAGTAGGGCCGAGCAGGGAGGTCATTCCTGGGCTTCCAACGGATGCATAAGTCGGGGGGATGTGGACGCTAAATGGTGGGTGCTGCACTTCAGACGGGTTGTTGTTTGGTTGACTGTGACCATTCACCTCGGTTTTTATCAGGCCTGATAATGTGTTGGTATCCAGGCTGGGGATGCTTTGACCTGCAGCTGAAATAGAAATGCAGAGGTAAAGTTTTCCTCCCTTAAAATTAAACACTGAGAAATCCTAAAAAGTAAAATATTTGAACCACAATTTAACTTTAGTTGGCTACCATTTTAATTTTAACATTAACGTACCTCTTTCTCTGCTCAGATGGAATGACATACTATAAGGAGTCTCCTCTTTCACACATAGCTTGCTGGCCTGTATTCCTCTCAGCTCGTGGGCCACTGTAGCTGCTAATGCAGAGGTAGGAGACTCAGATTGCTCTCTCTTCACTGAGGCTGCCAAAGGCTCTTGGGATTCTGGCCTGTTGTTTTTCACTGCAGGTGATTTGATCGTCATGCCTTCTAAGTTGCTTTGAATTGGAGACACTGATACGCTTGGTGAACAGGAGGATTCCGACACACTTGGGCTGTTTAGGCTGCAATTCTCCTGCCTTTTCCCCGATAAAGAGCATTTAACATTGAGTTGGCTGCTGTCATTAAAACCATTTGTCAAAGACGTTATACCAAAGGAGTGGTTTAGGCTTAAAGTAGAGTCAATCATCCTCATTTGGTTCTCCAGTGCAGCTATACTTGAAACAATGGTGGAGGACTTAGGCGGAGAATAATCAGAGATCAAGGGTTTGGATGGATTAACAACTTCCTCAATATTTTCTACCTCATCTTCTTCTTCTACATTATCATCCTCCATTGAAATATCATCAATGAGGTCATTGTCATTGCTGCTGAGGCTGTCAAGGTTCCTGTCGTTGAATGAGATATTGCTGTCCATCTCCTGCAGCCCATCCACCAGGGTGGAGTCTTGAATCTGCCCAACCATGTGCATACGGATATGCTGCTGAAGGACAACAGCGTTGGTGAACTTCTTCTGGCAAATGGGACATGAGTGGAGCACCTGAACAGGAGGATTTTCTCTGTGAACACCAATGTGTGTCTTTAGGTTGCCTTTGGTGGTGAAAGCCCTGCCACACACCTTACATTTAAAGGGCCTCTCTCCGGTGTGAATGCGGTAGTGCATCTTTAGCGCACTTTGACAGCTGAGGACACGGTGACAGAGGACACACTGGTTGGGGTCTGTAATCTTTTTGTCAATGTTCTCCACCAGCTGCTGAAGCTTTGAGGTTTCAGATGTTTGCATAGAGTCCAGGAAGCCACCGGTTGGGAATTTAGTTTCTTCTGAGTTGAACGAGAGAGGTGGAGAGCTGGAGACAGGGGACGCTGAGGTGACGGGTGGAGGTGTGGTGGTGCTGGTTGTTTCTACTACTGGGTTGCCTCTCAATCTCTGGGAGCAGTTTTGGGGCAGGGGGACCCCCTCTGTTTCCAGTACATTGGCCGCTTCTGTCTCACGGTTAGACTGTGGAGACTCTGAAACAGGAGCGAAATGAGCCTCACCGCCTCTGTGGTTAGGTGACAAAGATACACATTCACCAGGAGCTGGCAGGAAGGGAGATTTAGCAGATGGTGTTACACTTACAGGGTCATTTGAGCCTCCGATACTGGTAATAGTGGGGGAAAGCGGAAGACCCATAGTGGCTGGCAGAGTTGCTACAACAGGTTTGCTATCCAGCCATGAGGAGACAGGTTTCTCTGGGGGAATGGACATTCCATAGGGAATCCCAGAAGTTGTTGGCACATTATCAAGATATTCTGGCACTGGGTATGGGTTCATCTGAACATGAGGATACTTGTCTTTATGCCTCTGAAAGTGGACCTTTAAGTTTCCTTTCGTGGAAAAGCGATTGCCGCAGATGTTGCATTTGAAGGGTCGCTCTCCTGTATGGGAGCGCAGGTGGATCTGCAGGGCGCTGTCGCTGCCAAACACTTTGGCACAAAACCTGCATTTATGCTTGAAGAAGGGCTCTTCTGGGCTGGACTTCGTTTCAAACAAGGGCATGTTAGGCAGTTTCCCTTTCCTGTGCTTCATCAGGGCTGCGAGAGGGTCAAGTGCATTAGCTGTAGCGGCGATGCTAGCCAAGGGATTAGGGAAAATGACGCTGCTGGGGGGGCTCTGAGGTAGAAATGACAGGCTGGAGGATGAGCTGAGGAGGCTGCTCTGCCCCAGGGGGAGCGGGCTGGAGGAGCTTAGAGTCTGAACGCAGCTGATGCTGCTGGTGAGCGAGCCTGTGTAAGGAGGCAGTAACGTGGAGATGCTGCTGCTGCAGCTGGAGAGAGATGGTGTTGAATTTTCCGAGGATGCTGAGGTACATGTTATGTCTCTAAAGGTGGACTGCCCGTATGCAGTTGGTGAGGAAAGACTTTGTGACTTGTCAAGCACAGAAGACAAAGAAACAGCAGCCTGTCCGTTGATGGTTGAGGGTATCGTTCCTGACAGTGGCAGGATGGGAGGTGTTATGATGCCTTGAGAAGGGAAAGGGTTAGGTGCCAGAGACAGAGATCTGGAGACTGGGTTTAGCGCTGCCTGTGTTGGTTGTCTGTTCATGATGGCTACCTGGCTGCAGATCTGCTCAATAAGTTGCAGCTGGTGGACCTGTTGTTGCTGCAGAGCCAGTAGGTGCTCCAGGATCACCGGGATGGCTGCTGAAGCTGCCTTCCCTCCAGTACCACTGTTGATCCCCTGGGAGAACTGAGCGACAGCCACCCTGGTACTGTGAAGGATCTCAAGTGTCACGTTTGTACTGGGCATGCCGTAGCTGCCAGTAGCTGACTTCTCGGGGGAAGTGGACTCAGTTGAATCTGGAGGCTGAGGGCTGGAGGTTGTGGTGTATTTGTCCTGTGGCCGATGCTCAAGCTCCATGGCTTCATCACACTCCATGCTTAACTCTAAATTATCCAGACTGTCCTTGTCATTCCCCAGCGTCTCCCCCAGCTCAAAACCAGCGCCTGTGGACTCAGCTGCAGACGAGTCAGTGGACGCCATGCTAGGAACGGGAGAGGGTCCCATAGGAGATTCCTCAGGAACTGGCCTCCCGTTGTTGTCCTTTACGATCAGCACCAAGGGATCCTCAGTGCAGACTTTCTGATGTTCACTCAGTTGAGTCCAGGAGAAGAACTCCGCACAGCATTTTTCACAGATGTGTGTTTCCTCACTGCTGTGGCAGCCTCCACCGGTCTCCTCTCTCCCTATGCCCTCCACGGTGCCTGAAAGCATGAAAAAAAAGACAGATTAAGAATGCATAATTGATCATTTATCGTCCTGATATTTCACCAGAGGGACACATTTTCCTTTATCACATTGCAATTAATCCCCACACACAGAGCGAGTCCATCTTTCCAATCTCATGTTGTGTGGACAAGCATTGTTCAAACCCACTGAACTTGAAATTCCACAAGACCTCTCAAAGTGTCCAAAGATAACAGACATGTCAAGCTGAATTACAAGAAGTTTGTGATTATTTTTGTTTTTTATAAAATGAAGCAAAACACATTCTAGAAACAGATCATTTGATGTTAAAAAAAACGTTTTCATACACTGCATGTTTACACATGCATGTTTTTTTGAATAATGAAGCTACTAAAGATTAAACTGAATGTGAATCCAAGTTTTAACTGGAAATCATAGCCACTTATTTTTCTCTGTTTGAAACAGAATTATAGGGAAGCCAACATTCCAACTATTTACATGTTTACACCAGTTGTGTACTTCTCTTTTCTAAAATTCAACAGGCCGAGAATAAAAGGTTTTAAACTCACACCCTTAACTTTCAGATGTTAATCATCTTCCAAAAAAAAAATCAATAAAGTTCAATAAAGTTGACCTCTCGGTGTGCATTCAAACAGATAATGAAATTCCATACAACGTATTGATTTTTTTTCCATTCGTACATTTCAGTAGCGTGTCTCATCTTGATGCACAAACATTGCACATTTTGTGCAAAAACTTTGTTTGTAGTTAACGAATTAAAAAACCTGACAATCACTAGTTTAACTGTAAAACACTTCCCTGTGATGAAGTGTATATATATATATATTTATATCTAAAAAAAAATTATATCTGTAAAAAATAAAAATGTGTATAAAATACATTACACATCTAACATATTTCAATAAAGTTCCTTTTCCTTCTGTTTGACAGTGATATTTAAGATTTTACACTTCACTATTGCATCTGTTCAGGCTTTGCTCCATTAAGAAGCAGACAGCAATACCAGATGGAAGGATTTGAGGAAATAATAAATTAATGTTACATACACTCAGGCACACAAATTTAAAAAAAACAATTTTAAAAAGTACCAAAAATAGAAATATGGATAGTATGAGGTTTAGATTTTTTTTTCCTTTTTTTTTGCAAACATGTTTTATTGAAAATGCAACTTCATTTAAAATTAACCTTATTTTATGAAAAATGTTTTTTTCTGCCACATAATCATAAAATCAGTGTACTTGTTGAGTGTGTGTGTGTATGTGTGTGTGTGTGTGTGTGTGTCGCCGACATGTTTGCTGCACCTTTGTTCTTAAGCACAGTAAATGTGGACAATTTAAACGTGCTTGTGCTAATTTACATGAATGTGTGCATTTGTTCTGCCGTGTACGCTGTGTGTGTGTGTGTGTGTGTGTGTGTGTGTGTGTGTGTGTGTGTGTGTGTGTGTGTGTGTGTGTGTGTGTGTGTGTGTGTGTGTGTGTGTGTGTGTGTGGGGTGTGTGGTGTGGGTGTGGGGTGGTGTGTGTGTGTGTGTGTGTGTGTGTGTGTGTGTGTGTGTGTGTGTGTGTGTTTCCACCTGTAGTCAATACACTTCAGTTATCACTGTTTCACCACCTGAAAGAATGAGTCCCAGAGCGCTCAAGCTAAACACAGACTGGGACGTCTGGTGTACTTACAATTATACAAGTACACTCAACCAATCCTAATGCAAACACACAGTGCAATATCTGTATTAATGCATAATAAGTTTGTTAATATGTTACAGACTTTAGCTGCCAACTGTCTCACATATATAAGAAATTGATTTTGAATCTTTTTATTTTCAGTGTAGAAAAAGACGATCACAGCTGAGTGGGTAAAATCTATTTGAAAGTCAAACTCGTCAGAGGTAAATAATCAGAGTCGCTGGCTCACCATGTGGGTGGTCTGAAGATCACCAAGGCGATTCAGCAAACACAAGAGCAAAAACACTGTTTTAGCTCAGGATTTTTTCTGTCCATTGTAAGATTTACTTCCAGAAAAAAACAAAGAAAAGATCACTTTTGACTTAAAGCTCAGAATGTATTTCCAAATATAATAACACTGATAGAAATGTCTTTTTAAAATGTCACCCTCGCTCAATGTTAGGAGCAGAGAACAGATTTATGTCTTGTTTCTTGCTGTGTGGTTTGGCGATGAGAGTAGAGAAAAAGAAGAAAAAGGAAGAAAAAAAAAATCATGAAGCTGCTGCTGAAAAGCAAACTCTCAGCCCAGCGTTGATGCCTCTCTTTGTGACCTCTGGGCTGAAGAGGTCAATGGTTCAGAGTTACTAATTGTATTATGATCCAGACATGGAGCACTTGCCCCTCGCAGGGTGAGGCGGACAAAGGTTAAGTCAGCAGGCTCAATCAAAGCCCATCTCCGAGTGGCTGAGCCCCCCGCATGGCTGCAGGGCTGTGGGAGGGCCTGCGTGAGGAGGGCCTCTTCCACACCCGACTCCTTCCACAGCCACAAATATTAATAAATAAATCACTGACAAACATGGTACAAGAACTGTGGTGATGATTTTAATTAATGTCTGGAATTAGTTTGGACTTTTGCAAGTCTTTTGCCTTTCAGAATTGTGCCATAAATGATAAACAAGGTCGATATTGATATAAATACACACACACATGAATCATATTACATTAGATTAATTCAGATTCATTTAGATTTACGAACTGTCAGTTAAAGCCAGGTAGGATGTGAACCAATTTTTTTCTGAGAGTTTGCTCCAGATTTAGAGAAAGTAGGCCAAATTCTATTCACAATTCAATCCCTTTTTGGATAACATAAACATAAAACACACATCCAATAGTTCAAAGATTAATATGTGGTTAAAATACTCTTGATCATGTGAGTAAGTGTTCAGCTGTTGGCGTTGATTAAAATGTTCAAATAACATCCAGGCTTTCCTGCACGTACATGAGGACAGAATGTAATTGTTTAGTTAAATATTAAAATATTAGAAATGATGTTATAGGCTTGTAGTGTGCCATAACATAGGCTGACAATATGATTAAGAACTGAGATCAAGTTGCAAATAATTTGTACAAGGCGGTTCATTTTGTAATAATTGAAAACGTTAATATTAGGAAATACTGTATGCTGATATCCATTTAATTTGTTTAGTTTTTTATATTATTTACGAAAAAAAAGTTATACTGAAAATATGGGTTGTTAATTGAGCACAGTAACAGTAACACATCCTCTTCTGATTTATAACGTAAATGTTTCTGATTTAAATGTAAAAGTTTTAATAGTTGACAGGAAGGCCTCAAGCCAAAACCCAGAATAACCTCAAACATAATCTTCAGAAATAACTCTTTAACATATCTCTTGTCTCTTTCCATGAGTTTATTCTGTATCACAACAGGTCTCGTTTCTATACCCCTAAAGCTGTTAAAGGAACTGATAAAAGGAAAAGGAAATGTCAAAATAGTTTTATTCATGAGATCTTCCATCTTTTCAGTAAAAACATTAAATATGAATTAAAATTAAGCTTTTTCAAGAACTTTGAGACTTTTTAATACTTCGAGGTTTCATTTGGCAGATTTCAAAACTGGAGGGGTGAAACGTAAATAATGTTATAACGTAAAATACATAAAGGCCTTTGTTTATTTATATATTAAGACTCAGGCAGAAGCAGGTAGTAACCCAACTTACATCAGTTTCATTTGCTAAATTTGTTCACCTTTTTAGAAATATGTAGAGCTACAATAATTGTCAATTTAGTCGTTTTCCTATGTTTAAACATGTTCTTTGCTGCAAAAAAAACAACCTTAAATGAAACTGTTCCTCAACGATAGTTGTTCCTGTTTACAGCAGCAGCTGAAGTCCCCCAGTAAAAGTGGTTTAAAGCCTCCTGGACACTTACCATTTGTGCAGAGGAGTCCGCTGTGTGTCGCGTCTCCATCTGACCTGAGGTGCTGCGGTTTGGCTTGTTTGCGGCGGGACATGTTGATCTTTCTCTGCGACTCGCTGCTGCCTTTCGCCGACTCATCTACAAGCAGCGAATGGGACCCTTCAGAGGGAGCGGGGTCGGTGAAATAAGCGAACGGTGGCTGGTGTTGATGCCCGTGTGCAGATTGCGCATGTCAGTGTAATTGTGATGGAGGAAGGATAATGCCGTTACGACTCTTTGCTGCCCTTCGGTGAGTGATTGGCTGCTGTCCAGCCAACTCAGGCTAGATATGGAAATGAGGGATGGGTTTTAGTAATAATTAGTTCACTTCCTGTCCGGTGTGCGGCTGCTTTTACGCACAACTCCAAGCAGCTCCGACGTGTTTTAGTCCGACATAAACTCCTATGAGAGACTCATGCGTTGTGGAGCAGTCTTGGGTTTAACTTTGTGGCCAAATGTTGCATCTCGGTGTCCGTTTAGGTTTAAGATTGACTCGGGTTTTTTTTTCTGAGCTCTTGGAGGAGTGTTTGTCAAAAGAGACGCTCCAGTTTGAGTTGCCTTCCCGGATGGATGGATATGTCCCGGTTAAATCTGTCGCCTCACACACTTAAGACAGCAGAGCAACACCAGCAGGGGCAGTTATCCTTTCACAGGAGGACAGGCGTTATACTGAGTCTCCAAAAACTGCGTAAAATCCAGATTCGACGCGTTAAAAGAGGTAATTATTGCGTAGCAGGCGAAAACCTCGCAGGCGGATTAAAAACGTGCGTAAAAATCTCGCTCAGGTAGCAGTATAGGTCCAATCACAAACTGGTGGCTCTCGGAAGTGAGACTCCCTGGTTTATTCGAGGCACCGGCGCTCTCCTTGTTGCCTCCGCCTCCGGTCCATCATTAGATGCCCTTCAGCCGGCTGCGATAGGCTGCTGCCAGGATACCACAGGAGGTGTTGGAGCCTTGATTATTTGTTATGACCTCCCACAATTTGGCGCCATAATAGACTGAAAATGTCTTTAAGTTGGAAAAGTAGCTACTCTTCCTTTGAGTGATGATCAGGGATGTGTGGAGAGTAAGCCAACGAGCTCAGTTTGTAATATATGGAGTCGAGTTTAATGAGGGTGTTGAAGGAAATAAAATTAGGCCTACTAGACCTTCATTTTTGTAGTTCTTGAAATGGTCTTGGTGATTGGTTGACATTTAATCACAAATTACAGATCATGAGCTTCAATTGAAGCCAAATATCAGTTTAAAGTGTATGATATAGAATGTGTTTTGATGTTATTGTTTGATCCTCCTCTTCCACAGACTGTAGCTATTTCAAAGTAGAGAGAGGAATGAAGCATACTTCACCAAGGCTGTAATCCCTTTTCACCAGGCATTGTCCCAAAACTTGTAATTATGTGGTATTAAAAGATGCAGCTGGGGGAGGACAGAATCAGCTGTTGATAATTGCAAGCACTACACAACAGCCTGGTATTGATCGGCATGTCTCCCATTCCCCTGCTATGGAGAGATAAGGAGGCCCCACTCCGGCTGGAATATAATTTCTTCTGACCTATCAGGTTTCTACAGACTTATGATGAATAGCCAGAGTGGCCAAGAGGGCTTATCTGGAAACTCAACCCTCCTTGATTCGATATTGATTCTTTGTAACCAGCGTCGGCACACAAAATCAAGCTAGTAACTACTTGACCATGATCTCTTCCAGATTCTAACCTGGCCTACACTGGCGCAGACACCACTCACGGCCTGAAGCACCACTTGAATTGAATTATTGTGTGCATCTGTTAGAGGAACAAATGTATCAGTTTGTATTATTTAGTAAAGGGCTGTCAAATTCAACTTCACTAAGGACCACACTGGAAAAAAAGAATCATGTCAAGGGTCAGATATAGTTTATTGACATCCTTTTATTGAAATGTCTTTGACTGTATAACTGCATGCCTCATAGTCTTTTCTCTTACAGTTTGCTCGACATGGTGCGCGTCTAGGCGTCTATTTATTGTGAACCTAAATTGAGGCCGGATCAAAAGGGGCCGGCTTTGACCCGTGGGCCTTGAGTTTGACACATGTGATTTAGTATGATAAGCAGAAGAAATGCATCTGAACAAGGCAGTTCCATAAATTATATTCAAGATTAAATTACTCTAAATATAAACTTTTCAGTCTATCAAAGTGCTGCAGAAAGTAAATGGATACATGAAATTACACCAAATAGACATTTAAAGAAAAAAAGACATACAGTACTTGTACACAATAGCATAAATAAACAGTCGTACAACAAATACTACCACTGTGAAGCTTAAAATGTTTCATTTTTGTCAACATGTGTCAGAGACGTGTCAAAGTGTCCAGTTAGTTTTGAGGCAGTAGTTAGCGGAGATGTTGCGCTAGATTACAATATAAGCAGGACCATAGCCAGGAGTTAACAAATTATTAGTTATATTATTTAATCATTGTCAGACAAGTCCTTAAAAGTTCCATGTTTTGCAAATGCATAGATGTGATATTATGTGTCAATTGTATTGTAACTTGTATAAATTAAAGTTGACTATTTTCTTTAAACTACATTCCAATATTGGGATCTGATATAATGAAGCAGGGGGCCGAAATGGTGAAATAGGAGTTCATGTAGCTATAATCCGGATCTTCGCAAACTATTTCCACATCTGATTTCCATAAAAAATGGAAATGTGGACTTTGTCACAAGTTTTTAAAGCCACATCAAACACACTTTAACGGTCAATTTACAGACTTAATTATGTTAGACATTTACTTTACTTTGTTCATTAATTACTTTTAAGCTTCACTCTGTGTGTACAAGCTTGAGAGATTGTCACCAATAATGACATACTTGTCCATATAAAAGTGGAAATTGAGACTGCAGAATTGAGATGATTCCCTGCAAGCAGTGGAAGTCCAGATGAAGATTACTTTAAACGTCTATGATTTGCACACAGCTGAGTGCAGGAGCAGGTAGAGCAGTGTCCTGTCAGCTGCTGCCAGCTGAGGAATGTGAGAGCTGCTGTGCGGAGCATGAGGCCTCAGATAGAGATATGACAAGCTAATGGCTGCTGAGACAGACAGCGATCAACTACAAGGAAAATGCAAAGCTCTGCAGAGATATGTCAGGCTAAAAGACATGACAGGACTCAGGGGGAAGACTTTGAGGCTCCTATGTCTTCATACTGATGTATTTACTGAGCAGGAGGGAACACCTAATTCTTATGGAGGTCTGTTTTGTCAATATCTGCATAACATATGTCACTGATCTTGAAATAAGGAACAAAACATGTCCCCCATAAAAATGTTACATTTTGCCTTAAAAAACAATAAATCATTTGTTTTAAAAAGGCTTTAAAAGTTGGATATGAAAGACTTATTTATGTGTAGACCCTTAGTTCTTTATATATTTACATTATTTTACAGTAATTTTACAAAATACCAGCACTGTACTATGAAAGCCCATGCAAATGAACTCGTCCTCCGTAGAGGTCACAGTACCAAACTGCAAAAAAAAAGGTTTTAAAATGCACAAAATGCACAAATATGAATATGAGGTTAATTACATGGCTTAATAAAATATCACAACACACTTAAAATGAACATTGCATTATTTTGTACATTAACACAGCCTTTCAAAATCTGTCATCAATTGATGTCAACTCCGGCAGATATTTTTCAAATTAAAAATAAATCAGGCATATTTTGGTCAGCTTTAACCTGAGGACACCCTTTGACCCAGAAATCCAAAACATGGTCTTGTAAGAAGAAAAAAAAAAAGGCTTTCTATATACATATAGAAGTTAGGCCAAGATTTTAGACATTTTATGCTCCTTAACCTCAATGACCTGCCAGCGGATCATTATAAATCTGTGCTACAGAACCTTATTCTACATTTTAGTGGGGGTCCCAAAGACAAAGACAACATTTAATTGGGCTAAAACAGAATATACATGACATTATCACACAGTGTGGAATAAAATGATTTTTACAAATGCAAAAGAAACTTAAGGAAGCATAAAAGGGGACAGTCCATATGAGGTTACTTATCACAACTAACCAACAACCAGCAAGTCCTGAGGCTTAAATGACAAAACTGGCGTTTGCCATTGTCTTCAAGTACAACGCATATCAGCTGTTTTCTGACCTGGCATCTCTACTGATAGGACGACATGTTTGTAAGCGCCTTCCAAACAGCCGTTATTTGCACAACCACAATCTTGTCAGGAAAACACAAGTTGTTTTACACATTTGAAAAAACAACCAAGGCTGTGATTGTTTTGGAAACCTCTTCAAATTTCATTTTTTTGTGCTTTGAGCCAACTAAGTATCACTAAATGATGTTCATATTGGACGGATCTGCAGCACACAGTTTGGGTGCCTGTGCCAATGTAGGTGGGCCCTTAAACAAAGGAGTATGTATGGGTGTGGTTGTCAGAGTGCTGGATGGGCATGTGGGACCTCTCACTTTCATGTGGGCAACCAGAGTTTGTGTCCCATCAATCTGGTGAACGGTAATGGTTGTGTATTTCCTACTTTGGTGTTTTAGAGGGTAAGTTTGGATCAATCAAAGTCACACAGTAACACAAACGAACCGATTGAGGCAGCGGTACACCGGCAACTCTCGTGATCTGCGAGGTAAAATGACTGTTTTTGTCAAAGGAATCTGGTGGCTTTAAATAGAGCAAAGATGAATATAACGGCCTTAGTTCCCGGTCGGAAAGGCCTGTCTGACGGCAAGGTAAAGTGATGAAAATATTTTAAATATAGTAAACACAGATAAAACACATATTGATCTTTTTAGGTGGCTAAAATATGTTTTGCAGGGTGTCTTCGTCCACAGCAGTACATTGCTTATCTTCCGTGTTGGGACTCCTGTCTGCTTTATACTAGGGGCGTGCTGACCACATCTACTGTACACTGATGATAAATAAGTACCTTATACAACCCCACTTCAAAACATCTGAGCTATCCCTTTAATTAACCGTACCATACTTGCCATGTGCAGATAAAAAAATGGCATGTTGGCATTAGAATGTCTTTTTTTTTTTGAGCGGATGTAATTCAGGCCACCAATCACTAGTGAGAAAATAAGCTCTTCTATTTTAGAATTAAGTGAACAAACCATCTAATGTACATTTAGGGAATTTAGTAAAATCATATGATTAGAAGTATTGAACAGTAAGCAGAGGAAAGGTTGAAAGCCACAGACTGCAGCCATTATAAGTCTGTCAAGCCTGCTACTTCATTTGATTTAGTTTTCTATAAAACCACCTGGATCATAACAATTTTTTTAGTTGAAAATATCTCTCCTCTGGGAGGCTTCAGGGTCTCTGTAGCCCTCCACCACTGGCACTGGGCTGCAGAATAGATCTAAAAGAATTACACTCACTCAGGCTCTGTTTCCTCATATAATCACACAAAAGGATTTTTCATGAAAATGATCATAAATCACAGGCCGGATCAATACACCGGGTCCAAGCTGCACTAGCCTGATAACACAATCAATACTGGGTATTTGGATTTTAATTAATTCATGACGGCGTCTCAGCCCTGAAACCGTGAAATATGACCTCAACCGGTTTGAAATACGTTCTGCAGAACATCACACGGTGGCCCTGATCTCTACTACAGCTCATCAGATGTCAATGTGATCTGGTACCTGAGGGGCTGAGAGACAGAGGGGACACAGGCGGACTTATATTTGTACAAGAAGCAGGTAAAACAAGTTGACAGCCATTAGCAGCTCTGTGAGGCTCCACTGAGTCACAGCGGTGCTTTGAGCTACATGCTATTAGCATAATAACATGCTCACAATGGTAATAATATCATGCCGATGTTAAGGTATGATTATTTCAGTAATTAATGTCTTCTTTTATAGATATGCATATTTATAATTCAATGAAATGCATTGTAAATGATGATACCAAAAATATGTTCAAAATGTGGAATTTCAGACACCATCTCCTATTCGTAATACTTTGGATTTGTTACATGGAAGTAATGTAATGTTTCAATTTATTTTCTGTTTAGAAATATTGCTAAATTCAGTAAATATATTGAAAACATTTGGTAATAGCTGAGGTACATTACAATGCTGATGTGCATGCTAACATTAGCTATTTATTTATGAACACAAAGTACAGCCAATGCTGATGTAAATGTCATTTTTTTGCAGGAATTTGGTCATAAACTAAGGGGATCACCAAGTTTCAGTTCATCCTGAAGGAAACATAAACATGTGTACTAAATTTCATGGCAATCCACTTAATAATTTAGTAGTCGAGACATTTCACTCAAAACCACAGATGTCAACCTCATAGAGGCACATGTCACTAAAAAACAAAAAATCTCAACCTGCTTGGGGTTCTAGAGGAAAGTCGAAGGATCAGCAAAGTCATTGTGATTCATCTTCTGGGGATCATGAATGTGTGTACAATTAGTTTTGGCAATCCATCCAATAGCTGTTGAAATATTTCAGACTTGACCAAAGTGGTCTGACACTGCTATCACTCGAGGCACGCCGCTAGTCCGGCTAAAAACAAGAGACTGATCACGCCAGTCCATCCTCACGTCCCTCCAGAGGGACCAGCAATTGTCAAAGCTCATATGGAAGCTCAGACAGGTTCACTTGCAATATCCAAAACCTTCACTCAGCAGTTATTGCAGCTGAATGGGAGCAGGTCCTCCATCCCAAAACACAAAGCAAACTGGGAATAGACCAAAAATAAATCAAAAGTGAACAAAGAGGGATTGAACAGAGAGTGGAGAGTGATGGACAGCAGCAAGACAGGGCTGTTAGGTTATGTAGACCGAGGGCTGAGTGGCCGGGAAATTTCTGATCGCTTTAATTCACTAGACCCAACTTGGCTCTCTCCCCCTCGCTGCTTTTATCTAACACTGTGTTTCTGTATTGATTTTTTTCTTCTTCTTTATCTTCAAGGCTGGATAAAAGGACAGAGAACTACGGGAGTGAGAGTGAATTGAGAACTTTTCTGAAGATTGCTGCTATTCTCCGACTTATTTCCTCCTGTCCTTCATGGTTTCACATGACGTCCCGGGTGTCAGGATTGCCTTCAAGCTGTAAATGAGGAAGCTGATGGTACCAGCGGACTGGGATCAAAAAGGAAGGAAATTGGCTGAGGAAGAAAGAAATGGACAAAAATTAAATATGTCTCTCAAAGTGTTGGGTTATAGCACATTGGTGTAAATATATGTTGGAGCACAGGCAAGAAGAAAGAGAATATTTCCTTCTGGGAACTTTTTGTTGTTTGAGGAAACTTGTGAAGGTGTTGAAATAATCTCTCCGTTTAGAGCAGCATGGGAGAAACAGGGACGCAGATTAAAACACCACCTCAGCTGCTGTTTTTGTCATAAAAACTTCATAATGATGTGTTTGGGACTTTGCTGACGTGCATGCTTACACGACAACAAACCTAACGGCGAAAAAAGCTGCAAATATCAGGAAAAAAGGAAATGATTCCTTCTCACAAGCTTCTGTGCCAATTACAACAATGGCTGCAATAAAACAGTAGATAATTACAACCTTTGAGCAACTAACATCTGAGTCTGGTAGGAAAACTACAATACAATGTAGTCACTTCCTTTAAATGAAATAAACCACAGCATGTTGTGAAAGAAAATCTGTTTTTTTAAGCAGATTTTGCACTGGAAGTATCTCAGCTGAGAGTGTAAAATGTCAAATGAAGAGAAACTTTTCAGTCAATAGATTTCTTAAAACAAAGAGGAGAGTCTTGAATGCACCGGCATGATGTCTCTTTCTTATCCCAGAAACAATTTAACAGGTTTCGAATAAGAAAAGATGTTTCCGGATCAAAGTGAAAGTAAGAAGTCTTTTCAGAGCTGACTAACAAAGCAGACTACCCCCAGGTAGCCCTTTGTTTCAACAGAAACAGCATTTTCATATTAACTCAAAATAATCTGGTTGGCAGTGACTTGATCTGGGAAACATGCCGAGCTTTCCCTGGAATGGTTTTAGATTCAAGGTGGAAGTCTAATCCACCAACACCTTTTTTATGTTTCTCTACCTAAATGTGACTTCTCTAACAATCAGTAGTGTTTGACTAACTTAGTGCATTGACTAAAATGCTCTAAGTACAATTTTGATGTACAGAAGTTTTAAAATGAATTGACATAATAAATATTTGGTTTAAGTGCTACCATGCGTGAACTGTAGAAAATATCAGGGATACCTTTCTTTTTCATGAAGTCCAAAAATGTAAAGAAAACTGAATATATATGTTGATTTTACGTGATCAAACCTACCGGTCACAGAAGCCAGCAATTTAACGAGTTTACATTTGAGACAAAAGCCTATTTGAAATTCCTTTTTAAAAAATCCCAAGAGTCCCTAAAAAATTAAATATCCTAAAAATCATTACAAAATCTTTAACTACAATAAACATTCCTAAAAATTCTTTTATTATAAAGCCTTTCCATTTTCTGTAACTTTTGACATTTACTTTTTGGGGGTAACTGTACTTTTTACTTAAATAACACTCAAAGTTACTTTGAAGATGAACACTTTAAATACAATCATAACATCAACTAATTGCATCATGATGCATTATTAGGCTATAGATAATTAAAACAGCATATACAATGGCTCAAATAAGCCCCACTTCTACCAGCTACAACAGCCATTCTTCACAACTAAAACAAATGCTTTGCTGATAATGCTGTAGCTATACTAGTAACATTTTGAATCCAGGATAGGAACTTGCCATTAATCGTATCATGTTGTAATACTTCTTCCACCAGTGGCACACACAGCATTAACTAAGAGGAGCCCTGCAGGCCTCTTTGACACGTTAAAGCAACATATGTGAAGATGTTTTAGGTCCAGCATATCTCTCAGCAGGAAACAGAAGCCTCGTCCTAAAGTACAGCGGGAGAAACTCCTCGTAACGTAGACCAGAAGACCAATAACTGCTGGGACCACAGCCTACGGTCTGCCCTGCCACATCATCAGGGCTGGAAGCATCAAACTGAAGAAAGTGAAAGCAGTTGTCGACACGATAGTGTTGTAGTGTTGATAGTGAGCTGTGACAATTCCCAATTTTGCTGTACAATTACTTGTCTTAGAAATAATTGCTATTAAAAATATAATTGTCTCTTTCAGTCAAATTTACTTTAAATGAATTCCAGGATACATCTTTTGGTTATATCACTTTTATGTGACCCAGATAATGTTATAATACAAGTACACAGCCTATGATGTAAACAACACCTTTTTGTCATTGTAAAACGTTTTCCTTACTGTATCCCCCCGTCGTTTTTGTTGCCGTGAACATGTAGGGGGTCAAGTGCCATCAACTAAAAATTTAAATAATAATAAAAATATACCCCCCCAAAAATTACTCATACATTTACAATTTGGCATATCTTAACAACAATCAACAATGACCAGTCATACACTTTAAGGTCTTAATGTTAGCAATTAATTGGGATTAAGCGAAGAAACCACGATTATGTAAAAAAAGAACATTGACAATTAGACATTTATATAATACTTGTCACAGGCCTACACAACAGTAAAGAACTGTGACTCCCAGATGGGATAAAAATCGGTTTTGCCTTGTGTGAAAACATGAAGGATGAGGTCGAGCTTACGCATGTCTGTGTGAAGTTGCAGCTCCTTGTGAATGTGAAGTTAAAGCCCTCAAACAAATAAAGGTGTCGTCTCCCACCCAGTAAAA
>NC_045746.1:18165791-18170973 GCF_008692095.1 Etheostoma spectabile | reverse complement strand
CCGCCACTGTCTACACGCAATGAAAAGGAGGCGAAAGAAAAAAATAAAAACAAAAAATAAAAAGGGCCCAGACTGATTTTTATGTGAATGTTGACTAAGAATGGTCTCCATCTGTGTAAACCCACTCAAACAGTGACTTCCTGTGAGTAACAGTCTGAAGCCTGGAGCAAATCACGGATATTTATCATGCAAGATGGCACGCATTCCCATGGATACAGTTTGACTGCTGCTGCTCTCTCACATTCTGGCTCGGGCCTGCTGTAAGAAGCTATGTTTTTATTGTTTTTCACCCCAAAATACCAGGATCAGAATTTCCAAGTTGTAGGTAAGATTGTTTTCTATGTTACTCTCTTGGTTGTAGCCACGGCAGACAGCCTTCATGGATGTTACAAAGATGGTTTGGACGTTGTTGCACATGGGAGTGGATTTAGCAGGAAGGTTTCTCAACTTGAAACAGTGGCTATGTTTAAGCCTCTGCTGGTCTTCAGCAGACTTACTATTGGAGCAGTATTTGCTGGCAAAAGGTGACATTAGGACCGATCCTTTAATTTCCAAAGTTTAAGAGCCACAGTTACCAATTAACTGACCATTTCTGGAGTCTTCAGGTTATCCAGTTCTGTGAAACCTGTTAGCAACAGGCTAATGAAACTGGTAGAATATAAGTGTAGACATGTGTTAAGCGTCCATTTTTGGATTGATAACGGTGTACACTTTTAGCAGAAGAAAGTAGAAGTTTCCACATACAAATTACACACCTTCATGATTCTTAGCAGGTCCGCTACGTTGGAATGACAAGACACTGAATGGAATGTATGTAAATCTGTGCAATATATTCCTACTATACATTGGATATTGTGAAGCATTTATTTTCTCAATCATGTGCAAAAAAAAACAAAAAGGCACAGAAAACCCTTTTCTAGCATCCACTTTTTAATGGAAATATTCAACCTTGTCCTAAGTTAGTTCTATAAGTCTGTCACTGTCTATGTTTCTCACGCCGTTCAAAAAAAATAAAAAATAAACGCTCAAAATGCTGCCTTTGTTTCAAAGAGTTCAGCGTGTTCTTCTGAAGTTCTTGTTAGCCTCTTCTATTCCATCCAAACAGACTGAAGGAGGTGGCACCAAAGGTGGCAGACATAAACATCATGACAGCTGCAGTCCATCCCTCCCACCCCTCCCGCCCTCCTTTCTCTGATGTTAACATCTCTTATTGACACTGTCCTAAATGTGACAGCATCCCCATCCATCACAACAAATGCTAAGGTAATGCATTTGTCTGTCTCCTTGTAAATAAATATCTTGGCATCAAAGTCACTGTCAAGACTGGACTTAAGATAGATGTCCGACTTTGACATTTGTTGGCATTATTTTGGTTTTCCTCTGTTTTAGCTTTGAGATGTTCAAGTTCTCTTTTAAAAAAAAAAAAATCAGATTTTGCATGTTGCCCCTGTAAGTCAAGGCCACTAAGTACACCAAGCAGTGCTTATTTATATATATTTGTTTAGTTTTTTTTCGAGTTGCCATCCCCCTCAGCTGTCACTGCAGCTTCCCACGTACTAATGATGCAATAAAAGGCAGCACAGGAGGAGCAAGTTACGGATAATTGCAAAGTCATGCTCCATAGGGCCGGCATGGTTTATTTGATTAACCTCTAGTGACAGGTCAGATGTTGGAAATATGTTTTTCAGCCAGATGATCATGGGTCATTTATGACCTCCTGCTGAAGGATAATCAATAGCTGGACAGACAGACAGCCAGACAGCTGACAAGATCTGTCATCAGGCCTGTGTTTGTATTATGTCTGAGGAGTACAGGAACTGGCAAATATCATGATACTGCCAAGGCTCGTTGACACTTTTTGACTGGGCTGGTGTTTATAGAGAAGTGAAAAGGAAAGAAAAAAAAGAAAAAAGACAGATTTTCTCACAAACTGTGGCCTCATTTAAACCCAATAACATTTCTGTTTCTACCTGCCTCACGCTCTTGTTCTCCACGACACAACAGACTGCGCCACAAAATGGCAGTGTGTGCGTCAAACGGTCCATTCAAAGAGAGAGGAGGGGAAGGGGGCAGGAGGGGGAAGGGAAGTGGGGGGACAGAGAAAAACAAATGTCATGCAATGCAGACAGTAAAAAGTGTCCAATCTGCTTTACAACAGTTTTACAGCACATCCTGGGCTGAGCCTCACTGGCTGCCTGCAGACAAACCCTCTCTCATATCCGGCCTGCTCGCTGCAGCCTCTCCAGCTCTCTGCCATCCTCGCTGGCTGCTGCACTTTCAAACCACCAAACGCTCTGAGCTCCGTGAGGCTGTAAACAAATGCAATTTTGCATTTCCTGTAGTCTAGACACAACTGAGGCAGAGTTGCAGCACTAATTGTCAATGGAGGATTAGAGATAAGAGAGTTCATGTTGGGGAGAAAATTAAATTTTAAAAGTTAATCTGTAAAAATTCCTCCCTACTAATCTTAAAGCCTAAAAGAAATAAGAATAAAACCTGAAAATGATTACTAAAAATCTTAAACAATACACTAAAAGTTATCAACCAAGCCATTCAAAGACCTAAGATCTCCCATTAAGAAACATTCTAAATAAAAAATTAAGAATCTCATAAATCCCATTAAAATCTTTAAAAACCACCCTTTCCCTGATGAAGACGTGACAAGCAGCTGAAAGCCCTGAAAACCGAGCAGATGGACCTTGAACTATTGCAATCACACACAAGGTCAAGTCAAATCCTGAATGTTTAATTACACTACTAACTACCTTTTACATGATGTATTGTAAATTTAATATATTTTTCCAGCCTTTTTATATTTATATATATATATATATATATATATATATATATATATGTATATGTATTAAGACATTGAACACATTGTGGCCTTTGAAGTGCAACCGGTGTAATTTTTCACACTGCTGCTGAGACAGTCGGCTCTGTTCCACTGCGCAGCCAAACGAGAACCAATCAAAGAGCCTTCGGAGAGATGATCATTGATTTAATCACATCATCAACTACAGCCACTTCTGGGCCAAAGTAGCTAATCCATAACCAGCCAAACAGATTCAAACCAACGCCTGCAATCATAGCTAAATGGGGATCAAGAGGTGTCGCTGAGGATATCAGCTTCTATCACGCTCAGATGTGTTATGAAGTGTCTCAGTATCGATCAGGGATAACAACATGTCCATCGACCACATAAGACATAACTGTATCGACAAGAGAATTAGAGAGATAATTGTTCCTCTGTCATCTAACTCTAACATGACCGTCCTCTCTCTCTTTCTTCCTGAGTGTTTTGTGTGTGTGTGTGTGTGTGTGTGTGTGTGTGTGTGTGTGTGTGTGTGTGTGTGTGTGTGTGTGTTCTCTGCGCTGTCTGTATAAAGACTGACATTGGAACTTTCTTAAGGTTAAAGAGTCATCTGTTGCAGAAAGCATATCATTTGTATTTAAAGAATAAAATAAAAATTAAAAAAGCAAAAGAATTACCTTTATATCAACAAATTTCAGACAATCACATTGAAATGTGCATGATTATGTGCAAATATTCTGCAGAATTGAAAACTCTGTGCTATTTGGATGCTTTTTTTTTTTTTAAAGGTCCAGTGGTAGTAGAAGTACTCAGATTGTTTACTTTAGTAAAAGTAAAAACACAATCATGTGTTCAGAAACAGTAAAGTAAGTAAGTAAAAGTCCATCATTCAAAATTCAAACTTCAGTAAAAGTACAGAAATATTGTCAGTAAAATGTTCCTAAAGTATCAAAAGTAAAAGGATTTCATCTGCAGAATAATGGCAGATACTGTTGCATCAACAAATACGTGTATGCAGCATTTTACTGTTGTAGTTGGGCGAGCTGGAGCTACATTTAACTACTTTATATACAGTTGGCTATTTTAGTCCAGTGTCCAACTTTTTTTTCCCCGTGAGATTAGCGTATTAGAGTATAAAACAACAGAAAACTAAGTTCTGTGACACAAATATGAATTCATTTTTTGGACTTCTGTAATATTTTCTTTTCCTATTTTGGATCATTATCACTTTATAGCCCTCAAACTGTTATTGAATAAAAGCATTTAAGATGTTTAGAGGTGAAATGTCTCTTTGGTGGAACTGCTGCTAACAACTAATCAACATCTGAAACATCATACACACACACAGATTTTTTTTTTTGTAAGAAGTCACAAGCCAAACAGGTTGGGAATTTAGGATTATCATCATGTTTTTTAAATATAAAATCTCAACATGAAAAGTAACTGGCAATGTCAGACAAATGTAGTGGAGTAAAAATTACAATATTTGCCTCTGAAATGTAGTGGACTAGAACTATAAAGGAGAAGAAAAAGTGCCTCACAATTGTACTTAAGTACAGCACTTGAGTAAATGTACTCACTACCGCTACAGATAGCAAATACTCTGCGAATGTCTAGATAGAAAACTAGAAAATCTGAAATCAACACATTGTCTTGTCATGCAAATTGAATAAATAAAATTGAATAAAAATTGAATTGAATGCTTCCCAGCATCTCATTCAAAGTTGAAAGTGCCAAATATTATTGCTGTCATTTGATTGAAAGAGCTCAAAGTCTCATTAGTTTCTCAGGACGTTTTACAAAAGTAAAATCATGTTGGACATTTAAAAGCAGTCTATTCCTTTTTATCTGATATCTGGGCAGAAAGGACTTCTTTCGTTCCTCCCTGGGAAAGCTTTGGGTTATTATTGGATGTCCACTCTTAAAGTATTTCCAAACAATCCAATGTTGTGCTCTAATAGAAATCTATGAATGCTTCTCAGGGGCAGAGGACAAAGCTACGGCGGGGCTGTACATCTGTGAGTTTAGAAACCAAGCTTTGTTTGTGAGCCTCAATCACTTGTGCTCATGAAAGCAGACACTTACTTGAAAAACTTTCTTTTTCTTTCACAGGGAGGGGGCTAGAACACTCTAAACCTACATCCTGGTATAAATTTGCAAAACGCAATACAGGCCTGATTGTGTGTGGAGTAGACGCAGGATGCATACAAATAGAATCCCTTCTGAAATGTCCCCTTCCTTGCATGGCTCAGCGGCTAATGTACAATAAATCAACAAAAGGGGGCTTTAATACCAGCAGCGGACAGGTCCAGGATACTGTTATTTTATCTTTTTACAGTATTTAATTGGAAGTTTTCCCTGAAACAT
>NC_045746.1:18158710-18165781 GCF_008692095.1 Etheostoma spectabile | reverse complement strand
TTTCAAATGACTTTGCCCAAATCTAAGAGGAGATTGATAAGAATTTCTCTCCCTCCCTCCCCCTCTCGCCCTTCTCTCTTAAAGTTTTTTTTTTTCTACCCCTTCGCCTTTCAGGAGAGAGCAAGTTTTTGCCGAAGGGAGACTAAAGTTACAAGTGTGTGGCATTTTGTGGAGGGAGAATGAAATTGGAGGCTTGGAGGGACGGATAAGGACAGGCTGGGAAAGAGGGAAGTTGGCAGTGGTAGCGGGTCAACAGCGCGCCTCAGAGCCTTACCCACTGCACCAGGTGTCCACTTAATTCAAATGATACTATTATTCATAGACAGAGGAAGAGTATTGAAACGACCCCCCTCCCCCTCTAAATCATTTGCAACTGAATACAGATATAATCCTGGAAATATAAGTCTCCATTAAGGCTATCCCATTTAGCAAACAAGGCTCCCATTGTGCAACATGTTGTGTGTATAAATCAGTCTGAGAGAGAGAGAGAAAAAAAAAAAGACAAGGGAGAAAGTAAAACATTCAGTCCAAGACGAGATTTGAGAATGTCACTCAGTCACACATGACAATTAGGAGTGTATTTAACTTTCTGATTTTATGGTGGCATTTGTCCTCTTTCCAGGCTTGATTCTGTTCATTATTTTATAAAAACAGTAAATAAAAAAGGCCAGAATAATGTTATCGTAACTCACATCTGTGCAACACTACTATTATTCATGATGTCATGAAACATAAGTTAAGGATGAAAACTTCATTCAATGAAGTCACTCCAGGAGTCACCACGTCGTCATCTGTACACCGAAAGCAACATACACTAAAATACCATGTGCTTTAAAGAGAAACAAAATCATCACACAATAAATAGACATTTAAAAATTTAGAAAGTTATTGCAACCTGTAGAATCATGTGAAAGTGTTGGTTATTGGGACATTCTTTTTTTCTTTTCTTTTTTTAAAGATTTCTTTTGGGCTTTTCCGCCTTTCATTTTTGCAAAACACACAAACCAAAATTTGAATTTATTACACACAAAAAAGTACAAAATGTTTGTCAGGTGCAGATGTATCAAAAGGGGCTCTATACTTTTTTGAATGTAGTACAACAACAACAAATCTAATTAAAATCAAATTGAAATCTACAGTGTTGTGATTCCTGGGGAAGCTATACTGTAAACAAAAAGCTTTACATGGTGTATGTTAAAAGAGTGTGTGTGGATCTAATATCCACAAAAATTGCAGAAGCTCTGAGCCTTAACCGGGTCTGTTTTGATGTAAAACTAGCATCCAACATCTTAACCTAAAAAAAAACCTGAGCCAAGATCTCAGCCAGACGGTGTGATGGCAATGTTGATGAAAGTACAACTTCATTATAACCTCATAATGGTAACAAATGGCAGATTTTCAGGTTACTTTAATCTTTACTAGCATCAATTCTGGCATCAATTATAGAAAACTAAGACTATTTTTGTTCAGTATTTCATTTTATCAATTCTCAGACCTTGACTTCTCTGGACACTGATAACTTTATTCACCCTTGCACCTTCAATTCTGCACACAAAGGATCCCCTGACAGCTGCAGGGACCCACATTACAACCCCAAAATACATTACGATTACTAGTTGCAAGGGCGTAACTTTGGGTTCAACATTGGGGGGGGGGGGGTTGAGATCTCGACCTATGTAGCGAGGTCATTGTTTTAACCCAGTGGGGGACAAATTGTAATCAGGTGGCTGGGGGTCATCCCCCAGGAAATTCTGAGCTTCAAACCCTTCATTTCTTGCATTCTGGTGAATTTTTGTGCCTTTTTTGGCATCAAGTTATAGTGCAAATGTTTTTGTAAATGTAAAGGAAATTAGTATGAATACCTGTTCAGCCATGCTCTCGCTCCCTCTCTGCTCACACATCTCTCTTTGTATTTCTCAGTATGACTATGTTCAGAAAATAGTGTTGTCTAGTGACTTTCCCGCACAGAAATTCAAGTGAAGAAAATTAGATCTTCTGAAGAGCAGATCCTATTTTTTTAATCCTCTGTGTCCTCCTTGACTACTAACAACTTTGTGTGTGTGGGAGGGGGGGGGGATGTGCAAAGTAACATGTGGAGGCGACAGTTTTGTCGTCGTTACCTAGAACTCCTCAGGGGGGTAGATTTAATCTTTTTTTTTAAAATTTAATTAGGAAAATGCACATTGATCAACATTTCTGTAAATGCGCCAGTGTTAGCCAGTCAGCTCATGTTCAACTGTAGTCCTGGTTTCCAAGCCTGCATGTCTTTATGGTGGGCAGAAATCCGAACGCCCGGAGGAAACCCACGCAAACACGGGGAGAACATGCAAACTCCACACAGAAAGGCCCGGAACAACCTGGCTTCAAACCCAGAACCTTTTTGCTGTGAGGCAGAAGTGCTAACCACTAGCCACTGTGCTGAAAAAATGCTTTTCTTTGCTTACATTGAATTGAGAAAGCCAACCACTTATCATGTTTTATAAGTGTGAAAAGATATTTGGGGTGCACTGGCCAGTTTTGATTATTGGGACCCCCCCACCACCAACCACAAATCCACCCGTACATTACGCTCATGACTAGTTCCCAGTAATTAAATTCAGCTACCAGTAAAAGAAAAAGACAAAAACAGCTTGAGGATCAAAACCTCCTCCCCCTTGCTCGATACAGTACAGACACCAGGACTTCGTCTTCAGTCAGTGGATCAATCTAATCCTTCAGAGAAGCGTGTGATGGACCGGTGCAATCATACCAAACAATGGCCACACAAAGGTCTATTCCCCCTCACACAGGAACTCAAAGGTGAAAAGAGCAGCTATTTTTTAAAAGCAGACAATATCAAGCTCCCGATACCTTTTCTTTTCTGATTTCAAAGATCACAGAAGAAGAGTTTCACCGAGGGCCAATTACAGTTCAATCCCCCAACTCGCTTGTGTAAATATCCAATGAACAGAGCTTATTTTGACAGACACAAACACACATGCTGAAAGATGAAGCAGTGCTCAGTTCCTTACAGACTTTTTTAAACTTGATCTCTGCCATTTATGAGATGAACCCTATAGCTTTAATTAGTCATGTTTGCCAGTGCAACAGAAGGTTGACTTATCAACCAGATGATTATTTGTTCTTGAATACTGTCTTTTAGTCACTTTATTTACTTCATGACTATAATTGACTAATAACCAGAATACTCAGAGGCTTGCCAACAGTCCGACAACATTGGAAAAGAGTCCTTTACAGTGTCTACAAATTACAGATATACAGTACAAGAAATGTATTGTTTCCACCTGAAGAGCCTCTTCTTGTATTTTGTGTCAGTGTACAGGCCTTTTACCACCCCCCCCCATATAAAAAACATTAATATTTTCTCAGTCATCAAAATATTACCACAAGCAGAATGTGATTTTTTGTTATTAGTGGTCAATTTCAATTATCATTTGACTTGTCTTACATTGTGTATAGCTGAAATGATTTGTAAATCAAGTTTTAATTTAATGTTTTTTAATTTATGAAACAAATGTCATAAAATTCTCATATGTTGAGCAACTATTATATTTGTAGGTGTTGTTTTATTTAAAACAGTCTGTTTTTTTATTTTGGGCATGTTAGGCCTTTAATTGACAGCTGTAGACATGAGGGGGGGAAGACATGCAGGAAAGGGCTGCAGGTCGGAGTCGAACCCACGGCCACTGCGTTGAGGAGTACATATTTGGGTGCACGCTCTAAAAGTTGAGTTCCAGGCACCCTTAAAACTCCTTATTGTGATTAATAAATAGCAGTAAACAGTTCAAGCTGAGATGATTAGTTGATTAATCGATGAGCTGATTGTCAGAATACTAATTTCCAGGTTGTATAATAATTTATTATTGCACAATATTGCATAATGGCCTAATTATCTCATTTCAGTCATGTTTTTAATCAAAATTGTCAAAGATTCTTCGCTTCCATCTATTGAAATGTAAGGATGTGCTACTTTTCTCTGTTTTCATCAGTGAAAACTGAATATCTTTGGATATTGGAGTGTTGATCGGAGAAAACAAGCATTTTAAGACATTATCTTAGCCTTTGGCAAAGTGTGACCGGCAATTCTAAACAGGAAGCTCTTTGAAAAGAGGCGTTTTTTCAGTGAGTTTAGATTTGAATCAGTCAATCACCTCCTATTTAGATGCTTTTTTCAAGTATTTTTTGCAAACATTTCAAAATTAGGACAGCTTAATGTAGGACAAACTCTTGTTGTTTGTCTACATTATCATCATAGCAACGTCATTTATAAATTTCTCATTCAGTTTCCTAGACCTCTCTGTGTCTCTGTCTCCGTCTCTGTGTCTCTAAGCTGAAGTTCCCATGACCCGTCACAATACAGTGATGATGTATTCAAGCAGTGATGTATGAAATTCGGGCAAATAAAAACCTTTGTCCTCCCACACTGGCTAATTATTTGACAGATTGGAACCCTGTTGTGTGTGGATACTGTGAAGGAGCCCTCCGCCACCCATCCCCCACCTAATAAAGAGGCCACTTGCAGAAAAAAATTCCTCTATAGCCACCCTTTTCTATTCTTTGTTAGAAGATTACATTTTTTCACCACATTTTGGAATGACAAAACGGGGGAGAACTGTGGGTTTTTTGGAGGGGGACCCTGTGTGCTCAGGCAGTGACAGAGGGGGCCAGGACAGCAGTCAGTGGCCGTTTAAAAAGATTTTCTCAAGCAGAAATATTTAATCTTCTCATGGAAAATAAAGCAGAGGGAAAAAAAACAAAAAGACAAAAAGAAGCTAATCATCCACAAGGCTCCCCCTGCCCCCCCCATACTTATCTATAAAAAAAACTAAAACAAGAGAGAAAAAGATTATGTAAGATTGATAGAATAAATCTGCATGTATACTTATGAATTATACATGTTCCCACATTTGTGTGCTGTGTGCTTTTCCTCCAGAGACAGCTTTTCTGACGACTGTTCATTCTTTTATGTCAGTTTTACAACGAGACAGACGGAGCAAAAAGTAAATGACAGTTCACATATAATTGACTTTAAAAAGAAAGAAAAAGTTCAACCGGCCAGGCTTTAGCGTAAGGATGATGGGACTTTCTCTGTACTCAATATCATGTATTGGCTGTTTTAAACAAAAGACATTTTTCAACAACTTTCTGAGCAGACTTCTGTAAACAACTAATTAGCAAAAGTTGGAAGCCTCCAATTCCTTTCTTAAATGAGTTCTGTTGGTTGCATTTGTATGAAGGAGCATAAGTATATGCACATCACATGCAGGTGCAAGTTGCTGCATGTGATGTGACAGCACTGATGAGAATAATACCGTAATACCTGCACACGTACTCCAAACCACAAATTCCTTTGAATAGACTGGTTACAGCCATAATACATGTAATAGTCTGATAGGTGGACTGCAATCACACCTGTCACCAAAGTATATCAGCTTTTTTGTCTAATAGCCTAAATACAGTTGTTGTTAAAAAGTCAGTGTGCAGGTGTTTTATTGATGCATTTGACTCTGTAAAAGTAGCCTAATTGTATATTTGAAGTTGTGGCCACATTTTAAATAGCACCCACTCTCCATAAACCTGACCTCATTAATAACCATGAGAGCTTAAATAGCCTAACAAAAATGCCAACATAGCCTTATACGATTATTTAACATTTGGTATATTTGTGGTCTTTTTTTTTTTCTTAATAGGTTTTGGATGTTGCTCACTTGATGGTTAGCTTATAACAAACGTTTTTGAATGTGTCAGTATCCTTTTAGTTTTTCTGTAATAACCAAAATCCCTCAAAACTCAACTTTATTAACTACTTTATAGGCTAGCTACATTTGGTAAACTAGCATGCTAACACCATCCTGTTTGATTATAATGAGAGTTTAGCTAATGTAGGCTACATTCAGTGACAGTATTGCAGGCTGTCCTATTAGTTGTTTTGGTTTTTCATTGGTTTGTTTTGGATGTTGCTTGCTAGCTGACTTGCTAATGGCTAATTTATAATTATTGCAAGAGTTTAAGTTATTAACTACTTCCGGTCCATGGGACCTATCTTTTGATATAAATGGGAGTGAACGGGGAGAAGCAAATTATTTTTTGATTCCATTTGAATTGAGCCATGTATTACAAATATGATGTTCATCAATTTAAAAGATAATTTTTCAAATGACGACAGTCTCAAGTTATTATTGTATAAGACTACACACTTCAATGTTGCATAGATGACGTCTGGCTGAAGCTACGATGTCTCTGTGTATTGTACCGGGGATGTAACGTTAGTCAAATGAGCAGAGGATCTTGCTTGTTCTTTTGCTTATCTGCTGAAAACACTTCACTGGATTAAACACATCAGGTCAGATAACGTTACATGTGTTGTGGAACAGAGCTAAGCTAGCTAGCTAGCAAGTTGAGCATCAAGCTAGGCGACATGAACTGTGAGACGAGAGATGTAGTTCACTGAAGTTTCAAACAAAACTAAGTGGTACCACAAACTAAGTGGTACTAAGTGATACCACAAATAATGGGTTAAGCAACTCTAGGGAACCTTTCCTGCTTCTGTCCCCCTACAGCTTAAAAGGGGAATTGTCCAATTATGTCTGATTCGAACTACAGATCCGCTCCCCGTTTGCGGTTATATCCGATACTAGGCTGCATAGCGAAGGCAGAAACGCCGTTCACCCTGTTACAAACTGATGAACCACTGAAACGATTTTGGAAACATTATTCTAAGTTCCAAAAAGGTCTCTAGATTTGCTTTAAGTAAAGGTTTAGTCAGTCATGTTGGCGCTCTCTCCATCTTCTCTGTCGTTATTTACCTCGCACTATATTATTTTGATATTCTTTTCTTTTGTTTTTGTTTCATGTTGTATTGTCTTGTGATTTCAGATGTTGCTGAGCCAGAACACAAACTGGCATCATACATCACGCCCTTCTCCATGACTAATATCACAGGCTCCAGTTTTGGACACAACCTTGATGTTGTGGTCCTGAAGCTACAGAGTTTATCCTCTTGGCATCTGGCTGCAAGGTAGAGGGGACCGAGAGAAAGCATCTGCGGGGCCTCCACCCCCCCCCCCCCCC
>NC_045746.1:18158106-18158700 GCF_008692095.1 Etheostoma spectabile | reverse complement strand
CACCCTCCCCTTATAGAGCCGAGGCTGGAGGAACACTTGGCACCAGCCCAGTGAAGAGGTGGCTGGAGTATTAACCGCACAACTTCCCCCACGTAGAAGGTTAAAACCCTTTCTCAGTTTCCTCCCTCCCTCCCTCTCTTCGCAGCATATGCGCTTTAAAAACATTCGGTCAGCAACAAAACTCTTTAAACTATGAACATGTTCACTTTGAACTAAAAGTGGGGAATGTAATGATGCTTTTTAAAACAAAATAAAAGCAATTAGAGGAGCCTATGCCAGGCCGTGGGGATTTATCACGCACATATTGTCCCAATTAGCACAATTATGGCGATGGCGCAGGCTGCTTGACCTTCTAGTGCCATCCTCATTTGTATTGTGTCAACGAAAAAACAGCTCTTAAATCACTGCTCCTCACTCCCTGGTCAAATCACAGCACACTATTTAAATCTGTGATCCCAAAAACACAGAAAAGAGACACAGTTAAGAGTGAACTTTCCAAAATGTGATTTTGTCCTAGTGCAGAACAAGTGTAAGTTATAATTCAATATCAAATATTTCATGACAGTTTTAAATGTAGATTTAAAAAAAAAAAAA
>NC_045746.1:18150033-18158096 GCF_008692095.1 Etheostoma spectabile | reverse complement strand
TAAAAGTCGTATTTCAAATGTTTACTGCAATCGTTTTGTGGGAGTAATTATGACCATTTTAGATATTTGAAAAACAACGTATTTTGATTAGTAAAAATTAAAGAAGTGTTTTGATAAGTGACATTACATTGTCACTTATCCCACAGGAAAAATGTATTAATCAACGTCAATTTTTGTAGATATCAACTGGATTACAACAAAGTGAGACATGTGGTGTTAAAACTAAATGTTTAAGGATTAAATGATTTTTATAACCATTAGGCCTATATTACAAAGTAGATGTAGATGTGGAGAGCTCATAAAAAATACATACAAATAAAAAGTAAGCACAGTAGAAACTAAGTACAAAGTAGATAAAGTGGAAAGTAGAATCTCATATTGATACAAAGTAGACAGTGGAAATAGCAAATAGTTACAAAATAGATACAAATGAGAAAATAGAAAGTAGGAAGTTAAAACAAAATCAATACAAAGTATTATTAAACACATACAAACTGCAATACATACAGTACATACAAATAGAATATACAAAATAGACACAAAGTAGATACAGAACTATACAAAGTAGAGCGTAGATACAAAATAGAATATGTGGTCAGAGTAGATGCAAAAGATAAAAAGGAGGAAAATAGAAAGTAGAAAATAGATTAAAAACAAAATGAAAAAGTAGATAAAGTTTTCAGAAGAAGATCATTTACGTGTGACTTGTCTCTTGTTGAGACGTTGAGTAGCAGAAGATCATCTGTGTGAAAGTGATAGCGTGTACTGTACGTGTCGCTCTAATGACTCTGTCGGCTGCAGGAACAGAAAGATCAGAAGAGACAATGAGGCCCGCCCGTGTGTGGAAATGAATCTCTGGATGTTTTGTTTTGGCTAATGGCTGATGTGTCAGCTCGTATGTCTGTGTCACACCACTGGCCAAGGCAGCCTCCAGACAGGACTTTCTGGGTGTGAGTGTGTGCACGTAGTTGTAAGAGAGAGTTTGGAGTCGGGCGTTTTTGTGAAGGGGGGGGGGGGTGTCAGGCTTCGAAGGGAGCACATGGAAATGAGACCCATTCATCCCTTTACCCATGACCCCCCCGATTGGCATATGGCATGGCATTGTCCTTGGCCGCTGAGCCAGAAGTGATGCAATTTGTTGGCATGTCCTGTCATTTCACAAACTACCCATCCCATTGAGGCCTCCAGAAAACAACAACAGAAGACATGGAAGGGCAGCCAAAAGCTCCGCTTCTGCGAATGCCCTGCCAAACTCACTCAAGAGGGAAATGAAAAATAACACTTAAACATTCACCATTCTTTATTTAGGTTTTTACATTTGAACAAGAGAAAAAGAAGAAGTATTTTTAAAACAGTGCTGACATTTTGCAGAATTGTTCAAATTACACATACTAAAAAAAGTTGAATTAGGATTTAAAATGGAAGTGCTGAAAGAAGTTAGTTTAAATGCTACCAATAAAATAAGTGTCAATCTAAGTATAAGTGTTGACTAAAGTATTAGTTAAAATGAATGTGCCAAATGTATAGATTCAGCTGAAGACATTAGCGATTTAAGACCTTTTTAGAGGGGCTTAAATCAATTTTAGTGCTTGAAGTTAGAGTTTGCAAACTTGTCTGTTAGTGACAGAGGACTAACATTTTACAGGTTCAAAAGCCTTAATACTTTTGCAAGGCAGTGTACCCGTGTCACATTCTCATTAGGGTGTGAGCCCCCTTCAAGGTCTGATCCTAGAATTGCCCCTGGCTGAAGATCAAGCACTGAAATGAGTTGAAATGTTAGATGATGTGTAGGTGATACATTGAGCAGGAAGTGGTCGATTAAAGTGGAAGTCCTGAAATTAGTAAGTATATGAGCAGTAGAAGTGGTCTGGATTCATAACATCACCCGGAAGCGCGCAGTAAATTCCACTACCTTCTCCAGGAAGTACACCTGGATGACTGCAGCCCTCAGCACTACTTGAGGTACAGATTATGCTGTGCTTTAATTGCAATAAATGGATCAAAAGTATGCCAAAATAACTACATCATGATGCGGATTTGTCTAAAGTCAGAATTCATGCATTGTCAGGTCTTTTAAAATGCTCTTTTTCTGAATGGAGTTTGGCTCGATCAGGGCTGCGCTTTGCAGGAGAATCTCAGAGAGACATTTGCATCACCTGCTGCAAATTCCTGTCTATACGGGTCTTCACATTGACTTTGCTCGCTTTAGGTTTAGTTTGAACACACTATAAGTGTAGGTGATCCATTGAGCTGGAAGTGTCAGTTGAAGTGGAAGTCCTGAGTGTGAGTTCTAGAGTAAAAACTCAAAGACAATGTCAGCTAAAGTTGAAGTTTAAATACTGAAAGCAGTTGAATCAAGTTGTATTTGATGTTCAAATGTGAAAACCTAAAAGGGTTTGACGTGTCAAACAAAGTATAAGCATTGAAAGGAGTTGATGAGATGAATGCAGTTAAAATTTCAGTTGAACAGTAAGAGTTGAAAGCAGTCAATGTGTAAGTGGTCAAGTAAAAATAACTGGTTCAAACACATCACAAATATATTATGTTGATGATTTCGCTTTTAATTCATAATGACAAATAATTCATGCAACATCCAGTCAAGATGACGGGATGATAAACCATAATCTTTTTCTTTTTCCCATTGAGTCGAGGCTTGACCCCAAGCTGCCCAATGTTTAATTAACTCTCACAGACTTGACGGGGGGGAAGAGGCAAAATCTTCAAAGAATATGACCACTGCTTTGTGAAACATCAAATCCAGCTCCAGATCCTATTGTGCAGAGTTTGCTCATAGTTGACCTCACCTTCTGTTGGGATATGCTGCTGAAAGACACGGCTGGCTCGGACCGCCCAGACAAAGAGGATTTCCCTCCAGGGAAACTCTGAGCCGTCAGTGGGAGATGCTGCTGCTGCTGCTGTCGTATGTCTGATCTGTTACTTATAAAGACTGAAAAGGATACGGAGAGATTAGTTGTTGTTTTTTCCATTCGTAGGTTTGCCTGAAAATCAGTAAGCCCCATGGAGAGGCTCCTATTGTTGATTCTGAAGTGACATCCATCCTTTCTTTTAACACACAAACATCAATTTGTCTGTTTTTCTGACTGCAAATGATCACCACACTCAGCACAATCCCTTAAAACCTGCAGTTAGATGTTTGTTTCTCTTGTGTGGTGCAAGCTAACCCGGAGTTTTCTTCTGCTGCCTCTGGTGGTGATGAGGCAGCCAAGAGTGTCTGAATGTTGGCAGGTTTAATGCTGGTATGTGGTAATTGCATAACTGCCTTTCATCTCAGTTAACTTCAGGATCATCTCAAATGTACTGTAAATTCTTTATATTATGTCATGTCTGACAGGGTCCTTGAAAACAGATAGTAGATGTGTTAGTAGAATATCAGCTGGCAGTAAAATGTCCTTACTGGTAAGTACTGGTGATATAGGTGAAAGTCAAATTGTTTGCAATAATATTTGATTTAATATAATATTTAATAATACTATTAATAATAATAATAATAATTACTGTGTTACTTTGAGGAAAAGCTACAAAAAAGAGAAATCTTGAGAGGACAAAGATCAAATAGTATTTAAAGGATTACTGGAAAGAACAAAAAAAAGTTAATGAACAAAGTATAATTAGTTTACTCTATTTCAAAGACAACTGCACAGTTTAAGATAATAGGTTTATGATTATCATGCACTTACAATATGTATACTCTACTCTAGTAAGGTGCACAACTAGGGAAATATTATTTTTGTGCATCCTTATTTTTAAATAGTTTTTTTTTTTTTTAAATAAAACAAAGCACAGTAGGACAACGAAGAAATTGATCTGAGAAATCTTCTATCCTTTGTATCAGATATCTGCGATGCTCAAATGAGTTTTAACTGTGGATTTGTTTGCCACTTCTGATCAGCTTATTAGTCATGTTCCTCACTCAGATTTGCCACAGCCCACCCGGAGCTCAGCAGCGAAGTTGATTAGTCAAATGTTATCATATTGGATAGAAGAGATATCAGACCATCAAAACTTGAAAAGGTTTCAAGAAAAATCCCCAAAACACATGACGTAAGAGTTAAATAAAGTGACTTTAATAAACACTCTAAAAGGTACAGTACATAAAATACATTGGGCAATTACAGTAGCAGATATAAATGCAATTAATAAGTTGGTTTAACCATCGGTTTCCTGTTCTTTTCAGCTACGTTAACTACACGGTTGCATGCCAACGCTTCCTGTGCACCGGACGACTTCAGGAAAAGAAACTACCTGACTGCAGGTGTGTAGAGCACCAGATGTAAAAAAATTATAATAAAAAATAGTTGAAATCAACGTGTTCAATCAGTACCAGGATGGCAATTTTCTATTCCTTTGAAAATCTGAGATAATAATTTTAAAGAGTGCGCTAAGGAGACAAAGGGAATTTAGGTACGACCATGGCGTAACATACAGATTAATAGCAAAATAGAAAACTAAATTCTAATTTTAAATCTGTTCAATTAGACAGCTGTATAAAAGGTTTGAGCTCAGGCACCATCCGTCATGTCAGCTGACCAGGTAAATAAATAAACAGGTTAAAAGCCTGGTGTGAGGAGGCGTTCAGGACAAATCTGGAGAGCTGTTAACTTGACAGCTGGGTGACACCACAGCTATCAGTGCATCATTTTTCAGGGTCAGTGGATATGTATGTGATCCCTCTTTTCTTTTCTGTTTGTTCCTTTCCTTGTATCTCCCTTTCTCTCATATTTTATATGTTTCTTTCCTTTCTTCTCCTGACATGTTTTCCTATCTGTTCTGTTGTTCTGTTTCCTTTCTCTTGTAGCTGACCACACATATAGCCTTCATTTCCCTTTATATTCCCCCCATCATGTCTGTTCTTTGCTTTCCTCTCCTTTTTTTCTTCGCTCTCTTCTCCTTTACTACCATTTCTTCCAATCCTTTCTGTTCTTCCATTTGTACTTATTTCCTTTTTTGTTGCCTTTCTCTCATAACTGACTAGCTATGATATGCTAAATATGATTAACTAATTCTGAATAACTAGATCTCTTGACTATTAAACAGTATTACAGCACTTTGTCAAGAAACTAGGATTATTTGAGAGGATGTATTTATGTGTACTGAATGAATGAAGCATAAATAATAAAACAAACCCACTAAAGAAAGATTCCTGTACAGTAGTTTTTGTCTCGTCTCCTGCGATATTTGCACTCTGCAGGTCGTCTTTCTTCATCAATTAGGAAATGTGTTGGCATTACAGGCAAAGGGTTGAGTAATGCTGATGATGTCATTGATGCAACCCGCAGCTTACAAATCACAACAAAATCATAAATCATCACACAGATGTCTGCCTCATTGGATTAACACAGTGTCCATATGGCTCAGTGTAATATATCAATCAGCACAATACGCCAGCCGCTCGCTGGCCTCTCCTCCACAGAGACAGGCCTTAATAGAGAACACGCAGTAATACATAAACTCCTCAGCGTTTATACTCTGAAAATGTCTGTTGATATTGCCAGAGCTGTTATTTTTATCACCGCAGACTGTCATCTTTTATTTGTTTATCGTGTCTACGTTTTAGCCATGTTTTGTTTTTGACACTTCTTCCGTTTGCCTCCATTTTTTTATGAGAATCCAATTTGGAGACACAGCCATTTGCATTTCCTGTAAAGTGAAGCTCTTAGCGACTGCTCAAAGCCTGATCTTGCAGGACTCTAAAGGTAGCAGGAGGTTATGATAATTTCCCACACAATAAGGCTGCTGCTGTGAGCCTTATAACATGAACAGGCCTCAATGCTCCCTCTCTGCATATCAAAAACACAAGCGTTTATACACCACACAACTGAACCCATCTCATCTCTCTTCTGAAGACTCATCCGACCATTATAGTTTTGAAAAGATCTCAGAAATCCTGCAAAATATAATTAAGGGATTCCACGCTGCAGATATGAGCTCTGTGCACTAATTATGGCACTGTTGCAAATGTATTCCTTCGTGTTTCAAGTTCACGCTATTGATTTCAGCGTTGTTCCCTCTTAATAACATTTCTTTTATGTCTCTGTGACCTCATGCATTAGTCCGCCTCATTTACATTCAGGTCTAAAGCTCCTCAAATGACACGATAAAACCTTTGAAGTAGGTGAAAATGATTTATTCATTTTAGTACACCTTTTTTTCTAAACAGATATTGAATATCCCAATATCTTTAAGGAAAACCTGGCCAAAGATAGCAGCTCAAATAAAACAGAAGCACACAATTCAAAGACAACAAAAGTCCGTAAGAGACACAGAAAAGGGTACAACTAGGTAGACATATCATATTACTGCAGCAGAATGAAGTTTAATTTTTTTAAACAGAAGTTACTAAGTAACTTAGTATATCTTCCCAAACACTTCAGTATTTTGAGGTATGTATACTGGTAACACTTTCCAATAAGGTACACAAAAAAAGGATAGTTACTGTTTTTGAAAGAGTAGCAAATGATTAGTTACCCTTTTTCAAAAGGGTAGTTACCTTTTTTCAGAAGGGTAGTTACCCTTTTTTAGATGGGTAACAAATGATTAGTTACCCTTGTCCTGAAGGGTAGTTACCCTTTTTCAGAAGGGTAACAAATGATTAGTTACCCTTGTCCTGAAGGGTAGTTACCCTTTTTCAGAAGGGTAGTTACACTTTTTTAGATGGGTAACGAATGATTAGTTACCCTCGTTCTGAAGGGTAGTTACCCTTTTTCAGAAGGGTAACAAATGATTAGTTACCCTTTTTCAGAAGGGTAGTTACCCTTTTACAGAAGGGTAGTTACTCTTTTGTAAAAGGGTAACTAATCATTCGTTATGTTTTTAAAAACAGTAACAACCCTTTTTTTGTGTAACTTATTGTAAAGTGTTCCCAGTATGCTATGTAACCGATTTTCCTAACGAACAATGTATAGACTAATACACAATCTCTGACTTTGGTGACTCCGAGCGGTTGTTTTAAAATAGACGTATAGTTAATGAAAGCAATAACCCATATTTGGAACCAATGTGCATTTACAGTAACAATTAAAATCTTTAAGTCAAAATTAAGATTTTGGAATGTTAAAAACAAAACTTTGTTTAGATGCTTTAAGCAAATATTAAATAAATTAAAACTTGCCACATAATACAAGGATATAAAGTTAAAAAAGGTTAGTCAGACGGTGTTGTGGGCGGGACATTAAGTCAGACTCAGTGGTGAGTGAAACCGAAGCGGAGGGACAGACACTGAGCTGTAGACGAGCCAAAGTAGCAAAGTTTTTAATTCATTAACTTCATCGGTTTTCAGGAAAATAAAACAGATAATCAGATAATAAACTGCCAAAAAAATGGCCTGATAATCGGTCAATCCTAATTGCTAACCACCAATGAATGAATACCTTGTATGCTGCAGTAGCCTGCACATGTTTTCCCCGGGATTGTCTCATTTTTTTCCCCCCTCACAAAAAACCTCAACAGAATAATGTTAAAGATGCTGTAATGAGATAAAAGAGCCACACATGGCAGCTTTATGTCACAAGCTGAAAAGGTTGGGAACTACAGATTTAAAGCATATAAATGTGAAAGTGGTATGCTGTCCGTATTCATTCATTCAGAGAGGTATTCATATATACATTTTCTGCAACTAATTAGGGTTGCACATCAGCAGATAGATAATTAATAACTCAATACCACAACAAAAGCTGCTATTCACTTCCCATCTGAATTCACTGGTGGATCCTCACTCACTTGGGATTGAATAGCTGATGTATACGCCTCATTGTCAATTGAGTGTTGTCTGGTGGGTACTTGAAAATGCATTAACCTACAAACCAGGGGGAATAAGCCAGAGAGGTTCCATGTTAAACCAGTGAACCCATTAAAAGGCCTGATCAGAGCGCTCTGTTTATGAGTGTCTCCACTTCATTCTAATGTAGCTTTTAGATGATGCTAATAGATCACAGGCCGTTGTGATCAGACAAGGTAATGGACCTTTGTCACAGCTTGCTGAGTATGGCTTCAGGGCCACACACACACACACGCATCGTGCACACACACACACACACACACACACA
>NC_045746.1:18141232-18150023 GCF_008692095.1 Etheostoma spectabile | reverse complement strand
CACACACACACACACACACAGGCATCGTGCACACACACACACACAGACACACACACACACAGACACACAAGAACAATGACCCTAATTAATAATGATTAGTCCTCTCTCAAACACACTCACAAAATGTGCAAATGGAACAATAAATATAGCTCTTAAACATGGCTTTTACAAGTGAACTGAAACAATCTCTACTAATCATTAGTAAACATCCCCCTGATTTGTCATTATTACTCTGTGATGCGTGGAAAGGCAGATAAACCAGGGTCAGGTCTGGCACAGCAAGCACTCGTCAAAGTTTAAAGTGAGAATCAAACAGCTCGGAAAGTCCAAATACAAACTCAGACCAGACAAAGAGAAAATCTACTTAGTTTAACTAGTGATGGAAAACAACTATGTGCATTTACTCAACTGCTCGTGTCAAATTTTGAGGTACTTTACTTGAGTATTTCATTTTTATGTACCTATATAGTACTACTACCAAAATATTTAAAAGCTAAATGCTATGTATGTATGAAAGCTACGGGTAGTTACTTTGAAAAGTAAGGTTTTAAATACAAGACATAAAATATAGTTTGTCATACATAAACTACCCGAAAGTTAGTTTGCTACACTGAGCACAACATTAAAATGCATCAATAACAATAATCCAATGATACAACATGCTGTTCAAGAAATTATTATTCAGAAAATCAAATGGAAAACAGTGATATGGAAAGTCCAAGAATACTGAATTAAATTGATTATGCTGTATGAAATCTTGTGTGTACTGTGCATGCATGTTAACAAGTTCTCTGCCTTCATTGACAAACAAATCACAAGGGTGTTGTTATCTAATGTGAACAGGATTATGTCTCAATATTGTTGATGAAAAAAATGTAACACAAGCAGAGAAATTACCCCCCTCTGCCCAAACATATTGGAGGTTGGAGATAGGTTTTTCCAATTAAAAGAGCACGCTGCACATTTATCATCACTCAAGATGGACAGTGAAGAATTAAAAAAAGGATAAAGATCGATACAGCAGATTCCATGCATTCTTCTTCCGTGGCGAAACCTGGCACCTATATTACCCACAATGCAACTTGCACACATAACAGTTTGGCCAGAGAATCGCGATGTAGCCGCTAATGTAGCCTCGAGTTTTTGTTTTATATCATTGTAAACCGAATATCTTTGGACGAAACAAGCAATTTGAAGATGTTACTGGGAACTCATGTTTACGAGAATTTTTCACTCCTTTCTGGCTCCTTGATTGATTAAAATGAAGCATAAAATAATCAATATCATTGTTTATTGAGGCCCTATCTGGGTTTAGGCGGTAGTCAACATAGCCTGTTGGAAATAGTGGGACAACATATGCTATTTAATTAAAATAAAATCAACCTAAATATCCCCAATGTAGGAAAATAAATCACAGGAGAATGAGTGAAAGTGTTTCTGTGGGGATTTATATGATTTTAATAAAACTGCCAAATGCATAACAAAGAAAATGAATTGTTCACCTTCTTTGAGATGAAAAAAATGCAGATTTCCAAACACTCGCTGCTGTGACTCCGTGTGTAACTCTAAAAAAGTCTGTTGTCTTTCCAGCAAAAATCACGTCCTCCATCAGTGAGCCGACCACCAGAGCATCACTTCTGACAAACAGCTTATTGTTTTAGCCCAGAGAGACAGAGAGAGGCAGCACACAGTGGGGATAGTGGATAATAGGGGACATAAAAAAAAATAATGATTAGCCTACTATGTAAATGGCAATTAAAGGACACTAAGTGCTGCAGGCGTTGTCCTTGCATTTTACAGTTGGTTTTGATAGGAACACACAGCTGCTGAAAGCCTCTGGCCTCTGACACTCATTTGTCAAAATGAGTGTCAGAGGGCACAATGCATTAAATCAATTACATTTAATGAAGAAAAGTGATCAGAGTGATAAGTCCACATCCAAGTATCTAACCTGTAAGTATCCGTGGTACGAAACCAGATGACATCACTTTCTTTGCTTCTCCAAAACCCAAACTTTTGAGCCCAGTCCACACATCCCCAACAACACTGATAAATGATGGAAATGGTCAACAATGACTGCTGTATTGTGCTGCGCAAAGCGAGCATCATTAGTTTTGCTTAAACTCACGGGGCTCTCAGTGTAGTTGAACGGGGGCTGTGTGAACAGAAGAAGAGAGGAAGAGAAGAAGAAGAGAGGAAGACACAACAAACAGCAATGGATGCACAGAGGTTGTCTAAAGGCTCACTGATTGATCTCTTCAAAGAGTCAGTGCACACACAGATGGCAAAGGTAAATTGAAGATGATTTGCATAGAAGTGCACTGCCACCTAGTGGACGTTTGCATGCAAAAAGCACAGAAATGAGAACAAGAAAGATGTGTGTTTTACATTTAACTTCCTACTCATTGTGGGATAATTATGATTAAAATAACTTCAAATGCCAGAAAAATTCAATAACAGAAAATACAGGGACAATAAAAAGAAGTTAAAAGAAGGCTCCTGTTATCTAAAAGCGCAGATAATGCAGAAACGATTGAGTGTTTTGTATAGACTTAATGAAAGTCTAATTTCAGACAACAAGAGACAGACCACATCTCTTTCAGTTTGAAGTTGAGCAGCCATACAGATAGTTTTATGGAATTTGGTGCCTCCACCCCAAAAAAAATGGAGGTGGATGGAGTTTTATTTGTGGTAGTTAAAAGGACTGATGAAGTACATTTGAATATAGTTAAACAGAAATGTCTCTTTCCATAAAACAAAAGTCCCGGTTCCCTTGGATCGTCTGGAAAAGACACTGTCAGTTTTTACTTTGTTTATTAGTTAATTGTTGTCCACATTGTGTCAAATTGCCTTTGCCTTCTCTCAAAAGCGTTAAAAACTAAATGAGGTCAAACAACAGGACTATTGTGTGGGACTATTTCTTCAGGTTCTTCCAGTTCACAATTTTGTTGACTTTGCTTTGAACACCACAAAAAGTCCATATGCCTCGAATTTATTGTATTGGAGAAAGAAATCTCCAAACCTGGGCAAAAAAAAAAAACAAATCTGCATGATACAATTATAAGGTTAAGTTTAATATGATTTGGCTGAACCAACCCTTTAAGCTTTCAGCACCCCATCAAACTGGTCTCTCACACATGACCTCTGGGTGAGACAGGAAAGAGGTCTTTGTTCCCACCCATAGGGACCAGTAATGAAGTGGACTGGCTTCCTGCTGCAGCTCCTCTCAAGTGATCTCAGTGTGGACAAGAGAAACGATCTGGACGTGAACTCACACTTGATTTCATTTTTCAGTGCCGATGAGATCTTACAGCGGTTATCTGATGAAATTGAACAACCATTACTAAGTGAATAAAGCCCTTTTGAGAGCTCCCTAACAGAAACCCAGCACGTCCCCCCCTTTGTCCACCGTTTTGAATCATTGGCCCCCTCTCGACAAGATGATAGGAATAATCTCGCCAAGTGAGATTGACAGTTCATTTCAGAAATCAATATTTACAATTTACTTCTTTCAAAGTTCATTCTAGGAAAGGGCTCCATATTATCCACCTCCCAAATAAGCTGATCATATCTCCGAGGGCCCTGGAATGAGTTTCCTACCCAAAATGTGTCGTTTTTTTTTTTTCTCCTCCTCCCTCTCTCTCCCTCTCAGAAATCAATGTCTGCGTTTGTGCGCTTTAATCTGGCCTCTGATGACAGTAAATCTTTATCTGTTTCTGGGCGAGCAGCAGTGAGCGGCTGACACCATTTCCCATCAGAACAAAGAGCCGGGCCTGTGTGGACTCTGGGAGATACATGGGGCTCTAATGTGGCTGGACATGTTTCAGCAGGGCCATTAATCAGAGAGGGTGACAGCTAGACCTGCTGGGGTTGTCGTCGGCCCAGAGAGCCGCAGCGTACTCAGAAAACTGAGGAGTCCAAGGCAGGTGGATAGAGATCAAACCTCAGGTCCTCTGTCACAACATGAGCCTCGATATTTCTATCTGAAAGCCTGTTTTCTCACCAGAAGTTTTTACTCAAAGAAATATCTACTAAGAATTAGAAATATATGGAGAAAGGTCCAAGTCAAGCACAGTATTTAAAGGGTAACTACTGCTTTTTTCAACCTGGAGCCCACTTCCCCGTGCATTTTTGTCTAAAAGGTGTCAAGTGACTGATGTGACCAAAAACCTTTAAATTTGATTCAGTATAGAGCGAGATCGCAACGACGAGCCGGCACAAACCAAGCAGCAATGGGGCCTAATGGGGGCAATTGGGCAGCCATGCTTTTTGTCCAATAAAAAAAACTTTTTTTTGGTACTTACAGACTCAGATTGTTGCTAAAAGGGTCTGACAACATTATCGATCTCAGGATGTGACTTCTTGTCCGAAGACAGAAGTGTGGAGAGTGGAACGCTAGTCGAAAAAAGGCGTTCAGGGAGTGTGTCGTTTCAGAGTGGGCTACATAAATTAAAGGCTCCTGTTATCTAATTCTGTTATTCAATGTCATGGCTCAATATTTAAATGATTTCAACCATGTGGACGAGGTGTTAAAATTTGGAGGCCTCCCGTTTTTATTTGAGCCAGAGCTGTCTATCTACGGATGAAGCATACGGACGAGGGGCCGCAATTGTGCAGTGTTTTGTGAGGTCATAAGACTATTATACATCCATGGTTTTGTGTTATCTAACAAATGGTTCGTATTTGCTCGTGTCCCAGCCCTGCTGATTAGAGGGGGACATCCTCTGACGTGGGGACGCAGCGTTGTGTCCCGAGCCTTGCATCTCTCTCTCTCATCCACATTGTCAAAATCATTTAAATATTAAGCCATGGCACTGGCAAACCTTTAAATAACAGAAGACTTTAATTTATGTAGCTACTCACAAACATCCTATTAGAAGTAATAAAAGGGGAGGAGATATTGCTGGAAAACCATCATGAAGTACAGTCATGCAACTCACATCAAACTCCATAGTATAATGCTCATAGCTAAGTAAAAATGTATATTAATGTGTCCATCCAGTAGCTATAATTCTCTTTGACTAAGGTTTTTCTACATGTAAAGTGCAGCTTCATATCTGTGTCCATGACAATAGAGCTGCAAATCTTGACTTTTAAAGCTTAAGAAAAATGTTTTTCTTCTTCTAAGTTTTATGCATGAGCACTAAAATGTCAGCTCACAAAATGAGAATATAAATAATTTACCGGACACTACATCCTGTAATGAGGTATACAGTTCCAACATGATAGTTAAAATATATATGTAGGCCTACAAATACTGTACAATATGTTCATAGACCGTATTGCCTGGCCAGATTAATCCAGGGCTCATAAACCTGCCAAGCCCCTGATAACTCTTCTCAACCTCTGTTTAATGTGTACAACTTTTTGCTGTTTTTGCAACAATAGCCTACTGCTACGCCTAGGTTAATCGCGTCATTATGTGATTACATTTATGAATTAAAAATAGAATAATTTAATATAATGGAATATAAATATACAAGCACAGAAATGATTATGTAACTCATTTCTTCAAGTAGGTTTGACTCAAGGACCCTCAGGATTAAGAACTGATGCAGTAGAGTCAACAGAGTCCTTTTGGCTGTTGATTGATGCATATTGCCAGATACATTACCAATTAAACTAGTACAAACCAATTGTTCATCACTTTACCCACTGGGCTATTCTGACTCAGCTTCCTTGTATCAATGTGCATGTGACGCTGTAATTTCAGTAGAACCAATTATGAAGAAAAGGCTTAAAGAAATACAACCTTATATATCAATGCTGACATTTATGTCATACCTAAACTTTAATGACGTAAATCCAAATATCTAAAACAAATCATAGCTGGAGTGGAGCAAAAACACACAAAAAACATCAAATACAACCACACAAAAAAACAATGACAAGTTACTCAGAGAACCCTCGAGTGAAGTCCAACGATGATTCATAATCTCCACTGTATTAATAACACCACCTCCAGCACTGAAAGAATGGACTGCAGTAATATCATTCAGCAGATTTATGACACCCCCCAGCGTACCAAACAAGGCACACTCACTGTGGCTCCATGGGGAATTATTGGGTGGTAATCTATTGTTAAGCATCATTAGATTGATGGATGAAAACAGCAGCCACCTAAACACAATCAATTCATATCTAATTAGCCCGTATTATTTATGACACTTTGAATAGGCAGGTTGAGAGTCTCAGGGGAGGGATAGAGACCTCAGCTGCCACAGAGCGAAATGAGGAATGGGAGAGGTTATCGGGCTGTGTGAAAGAATGTGTAAATAGTGTTTAATACGTAGGGCAACAACCGCTTCAGGGTGTCGAGTCAGGACACTATTTCAATGTTCAGGTGAGAGGGTGGGAGAAAGCAGATGCAGAGTCCAGGGGTGCAGATTAGATGGTTTATGTAAAGAATAGGCTTGTGTTTCTGTGTGTGTGTGTGTGTGTGTGTGTGTGTGTGTGTGTGTGGTGTGGGTGTGTGTGTGTGTGTGTGTATTAACAACAAAGCACAGCAATACAGGCTGTTCAGAAATTATCATTACAGACCAATATCAAAAGGCAAACCTAAGCTAAACGTAGCCATCTAAAACAGCATGCATAGAGCGATATTAATGGCTAACAACAATAACCAAAATGCAATGAGCTTTCAGCGTTCAGAGGCGTCGTCAGTGTGGGCACACAGAGCGCACATGCAGAGCGCGTGATCAGGAACAGTGGATACATAATGGGAATGCATGCACAGGACATGGCCTTTTTTTTTTTTTTTTTTTTGCACAGGCTGTGGTATTGATCAGCATAGAAGATCTCCAAATTAATTTCCCACCAGAGGGGGGAGAAATCCAGGTGGAGTTAGAAGACACAGACAGGAAACCCACCGATCCACCAAAATCACACAAGAAGTGACTGGGATATTATTTCTGGAAGAACATGCTGCAGTTTATGTTTTATTAAAAGCTTAGAGCCCCAGAAACTAAATTACAAAGAGTTTATTTAAACAAACACAATATTTAATATAATATCTGAAATAAAGATATACATGAAACATACAAGCATTCCCCAAAAACATGAAAATATAAGAGAGAAAAGAAAAGAAACTCAGGACTGAATACTTGTACAAGCCTGCCATCTGCTGGTCAACTGAGGTTATTGCCACTAATGAGCAAAGTCAAACATCAAATGTCTTTGTGTCTTCACGGTACCCTGATAAATATATAGATTCAGTCCTCTACCTTTGGATTAAAGACCTCAGCAGCAGTAGACATGGAAAAGGAATATCATACTCAAGTAAAGGTGTTACTATAAATACTTTTCACTCAAGTAAAAGTAGTCTACTTGTGTTAAGATGTACTAAGAAAAAGTAGGCCTCCGTCAAAATGAAAGGTGCTTATATATTGCATTACATGCAGTGGTGGAATGTAACTAAGTACATTTAGTCAAGTACTGTAGTTAAGTACACATTTGAGGTACTTTTACTTTACAGGAGTCTATATTTTTTAATGCCAGTTTCTACTTCTACTCCACTACATGTCAGAGAGAAATATTGTACTTTTTACATTTGTTTTGTTTTTAAAATATGTTTTATTATAAATTAAAATACCCAACAATATAACAGCCTACAAGTCCAGCTGAAATGATTAGTAAGACTAAAACTTGAAAGTTTTGATTGTATCCAGTTTCTAAAATTTACTTTTAATACTTTAAGTCATTTTTCTGATGATACTTACATACTTTTACTTAAGTAACATCTTAGATGCACGGCTTTTACCTGTCACAGAGTAGGCTATTACAGTATAATATTAGTACTTTAATAAAGGTTTCTTCTTCCATCACTGATTACGTCAGTATACTGTACACCAAAGACCCCTGGTGTCCATGGCAACAATGCGTTCCGTGTCTATGCACACAACTGATTATCAGTTAGAAATAAACACTCATTTTCCTCAGTGCAGCCTCACTAACATGAATACCCAGAAAAAAGACAAAACTAGACAACTAAATAATAATAATAATAACAAAAATATCAATACATAAAGATGCAGGTGACACCACGGCGGATGCAACAAGCATTAGGCTACTGTGCCATATTAATTAGGACTAAATAACATGACACTTCTTAGAAAGTCAACAGCAGAATTAAACATCACCAAAGCAACAACTCAGAGCTGCTGAAGCCACCAACACACACACACGCGCGCACACGCGCGCGCGCACACACACGCGCACACACGCGCACACACAAAGTAAAACTGCCCAGTTTGTACACACCTTGAGACGCCCTCATCTAGTTTGTTGTTGAACTTACCTTTCTGAACATCGATCTTTGAGTCTCGGTTCAACTTCTCTCTTCCTAAATTCTCAATGCAAAGTATAACGAGTAGACTGAGACTCTCTGTCCCAGTATAACCAGTCCGATCCTCACACCAGGTTAAAGTTCCACAGTGCGCATGTCAGCATATTAGCATTTTACCGCGGCCATGCACCTGTTAACAGCATCTTGGGCGTGTTTGATTTCGGTCACTTAGCCTGCCGGCCGAGTGGTGCATTAAGTCAGTGATTTATTGATTAAGGTAGGCCTAGATGCAAACCTTAACTATACAAAGTTTGATAATGCAAACTATAATCAGTAGACGTGATCATAGTTGTTGTGGTCGTTGCAAGCTTCGCCCATGTGCAACCACACACGAATATCCCCTGAAACTAAAGGTAACGCAGGTCTGTTCCGGAGTGTTAGCTGAGTGAAGAGTGCCACCCTCCTGGGGCTCTGCCCTCCTGGGGCTCTGCCCTCCTGGGGCTCTGC